>NW_017671149.1:84915-183383 GCF_001879085.1 Nicotiana attenuata | reverse complement strand
CTGTCTTGATTTCATAATCTGAAAATTATGCTCTTACGTGAGAAAAGCAATTTCAAATGCCAAACTGCAGGTTGACAATAAACATACATGTAATCATCTTATATATGCATCTATAGGTGGTTCACATGATAGGTGAATGGACCCATATTCACCTTTTATATATTTCAGAATCAGGGGTCTTAGTCCCAACTTTAGCTGGTATAATCAATTTATTATGAGAACAAGCAACACAGGCGAATTCTTGAAGAATCTTCTAGTTCTTCAGTATATGCTTATCTGAGTTCTCAAATAGCTCATTTAAAAATGGCAAATGAAAACTTCAAGTTTATCATGGCATGTGCTATCTCTTAGTAAACTTCTGATTTACTATGGCACAAACTTTTGCATTAGTAAACTTCTGATTTACTGTGGCTACTTTTGTATAAGTAAATTTCTGATTAACTGTAGCTGCTTTTGCATTAGTAAACTTCTGATTTACTGTGATACATGATGTAGTACAAATTGAAGAATAGGCGGGTAACTTTTCACATACATATTTACCCCCTATGATTGTGGAAACATGAAGATTTTCAATCTTTCAATCATTTGTAGTCTCAGTATGATTGTCATTTGTATTACTAAACTTCAAGTTTACTACAACATATGTTTTGACCATAATCATATAATATGAATGACATATTTGTATATAAGCTCTTCAAGAGCCTTCATTCATTATCCACAATCTAATATTTATCGGACACCATGGGTGTCATATGTCTTCTAGACAAACAATTAGCTCTTCAGGAGTTGTTGATATATTATGTACTATCAAATATTGCTCAGACACTTCTGGTATCATGAGAGAAAATCAGAATCAAATGAACATCATAAAGATAATTCTAAAATTTAGAAATGTAAGAAATTAAGAATTTCGGTATTTTTACTACCAACTTTGTGACAAATATCTCCTTCAGGGAGAAACGCCATTAATATCTGAATATTTTATATCAAAGCGGTAACCACATAGTCATTACATCCTTCAGGGATACATGCATTGTTATTTCCTTCGGGGAACTCGATAACTAACCATAATATATTAATGTGGTTGTAATAGAAAGCATTCTACAAGAATACTTTTGCCTTGGAATGATATTTAATAAAATTATCCAAGATATTTTACGTACAACGGGTACGTGCGACAATGATCTTTATGCCACAAAAACAAGATTTATATCCTTTGTTATTCTACCTCTTTAGGAGGTGAGTTGTGATATTTCTTCATTCACTCCAGGGAACGAAAATGTGCTCCAAAAATAACTTGAATTGTTCATTATTTTATTTAAGCACAAAAAGATCGTAATATTTTCCTGCTTCAGGAGAAAATTTTAATTGTTTTACTACTTCAGGAGCAAATTAAAATACGAAATATTGAGTATATATTCTCTCAATCATATTACCTCTTCTGGAGGTGAATCGTAATATATTTACATTAAGAGCGCGTTCATATTTACAAGCTTTATTAATATTGTCACATTCACTTCAGGGAATGGATTAATATTACCAAAAATTCTCTTCCTTCAGGAGATGGAACATAATTATCTGAACGTGCAATAACCACATTAAATTGTGATTGCGTCTGACCTCTTTTAATATATTTGCTACTTCAGGAGCAAATCGAGGTAAGTATGTAATATAGAGAAATTTTCTCTAACTTATCTTCATTGTAACCAGTGCACGCCTAAATTATCACTTCTAGTGGTCATAGGCATATACCACTTCTGGTGGTTAACAAAATTTAATTACAATGAGATATACGAAACATAACCACTTCTGGTGATTATATATTTCTTGCAAACTCTGCTAGAGTTTAAGTGGATCTAACAATATTATCCACTTTATAATCCCCTCTATCATATTACTCTTCAGGAGTAAAATTAGAACCTTAATTCAAAATCATGTAAGTGTAAAACAGAACATATAAGTATACAATGGTATTTTAAAATTTACAAGTTGTTCAAGATCACATGTATTTATAGTACAAATGTCCAGATGGTTACCTAACGATCATCTTACATGCATATATGATCTTATGCAAATATAACCTTAGCTAGTAGGAAACATGAGTGAGTATAAAGGAATGATACTACCTGACAGTAGCCAATGTTTTTCTCGTCTTCTTTGTGGCTGTGACTTGCTTCATGCACAAGAAATTAAACTCAAATAAAGTGCTCAAGATGTTAGAGTCTCGTGCTGATAACGTGTTATAAAATAAAGACTGTAAAGTAAAGACAAGTATAGAGAGAAACTGATATATTATTCGAATTCCAAACTGATGTATATAATGAACTGAAAACTCTTCTATTTATAGAAGAAAGGAAGCTGCTGTGTAAGCTGCTACTGTAAGCTGCTGTGTAAGCCGCTACTGCAACCTGCTGTGTAAGCTACTATAAGCTGCTGTGTGAGCTACTACTACAAGCTGGTGTGTAAGCTGCTTATACCAGATATGGATAATCTTATACTAAGAGTAATGTTTATCCATAACGAAGTACTGAAAGGATAAGCTCATTATACCTGGTATGGATAATCTTCTACCGGGGGTAGTGTTTATCCATAACGGAGTATCGAAAGGATAAGCTATTATACCCGGTATGGATAATCTTCTACCGGAAGTAATATTTATCCACAACCGGGTACCGAAGTGATAAGCTTCTTCAGGAGGCTTATTTCCAATAGAGTACTAAATAGATAAACATATTTACGGTGGAGCCCCATATGGATAAACTTCTTCAGGAAGCTTATTTACAACGGAGTATGAACATCCATAATATAATATATTTATAACAAAAACAAAGTAGATTTGGTATTTGGCTTTCTCGCAGTCAATTCAATGAGAATATCACACTGTTAACCCCACACCTCTCCCCCCCCCCCCCCCGCCCCCCCGGGGGGTCATCATAATCTTCACGTTTGTTATAATATAATAATTTAGACAAAATTACACTATATATCACTTGGGCCAGATAGCCCATTCGAAAATAGCCCATATTTTAAGCCTTCACCTGGATTAGCCCATGTTGTATATTTTATGAAATTTACTTTACACCCGGTATCCCACAACTCAAAATAACCGTTTTAATATTTTAAATTTCAATTTCTTTGTTTCTCTTTCTCTCTCTTCCTCACGTTTTTCTCAGACTCTCTTTCTCAGGCTTTTCTCAGACGATAACCGACCTCCATTGTTGGGTTCAACTAATTTTTCGAGCTTTTAATCTTAATTTCAGAATTTCCGTTTCATTCTATGCTTTTATCACAGTTTTGGTTTTGAATTTTGTTTTATTTTTAATTTTTTTGCTTTTTCTGATTGTGCCTAGTTTCTTTTAATGTTGCTGTATTTTTCGTTTGATTTTGTGTTCCATCTATCTTCGTTCTAGGATTAAACTTGATGTTTTAGTTTGCATGCTCTGTTATTTCGACTTTTAGGGTCGAATTTTTTATTTTTTGATTTTTGTTACAATTTGGGAAAATTGGCCTCTGCTTTGTGTTCATGGCCTTTAGTTTTGGTTAACCTTTGAGTTTTGTTACAGTTTAATTTTTGTGTTTTCCTTCAGTTGTCTTTAATTTTGTTAAAGCTTCGGTTGTTTGGTTTATTGTAGAAAATGCGCTCAATGTGAAGCGGGGAAGAGAAAAATTAGGCCATTGGGTTTTGGGGGTGTTTACCTTCATAGATATGTGCATCCACATCTATGATTCTAATCGTGGAGCTATTAATGATAGACTTGTTTTGGATGCTGCATTACCTTATGCAATTCTAATACCTTACTTCTTGAAGAGTTCTGATTTTTATGTCGAGAAGAAGGGCATTGATTGGAACAATGGTGCATATACCGATAAATCCCATTCTGATGCTTTGCAGATTAATCTGGTTAATAATGTTCCCCAACAGATCAAATGGTAGGTTAATCTCAATTGTTTTACTATTTTACTATTAGTTTACCTATTTGAATCTAATTTTTTTCTTTTTAATTACAGTGATTGTGGTGCTTTTGTTGCTGGCTTTGCTGAGTATTTCATCCTTGGTAAGGAAATTCGAAAAGATAATTTTGACATTGAGACACTTCGCACCAGGTGGGGATCTCTGTTGTGGGATTATGGAAGGAAAAAACAATAGTCCGGTGCAATTAGTGGTGATGAAATCACAGGGAGACTTTTCAAGAAGAGGAAGAGGGGGCGACCGAGAAAGTAGTTATGTTTTTCCCATTTTACTGTAGTTTTTCTATGTATCAGGAGTTGTTGCCTAGTTTTGTCTAAGTACTATTCTGCTACTTGTGAGATAGCATTAAAGGATTTTATAGATGTTTTTATTTTTGTGTAATTTGCGGTAGTCATTACACATTGTGGCTGTGAATGAATTACATTTTAATGAATATATCAGTTGCTTTTGTCCTTTAACAAAGTATGTATTTTCATTATGGTTGCAGTTTTGTTGTTGTAGCAAGGTTTATACATATTTATACAAACTTATACTCTCATTTATACATCTGTATACATATAATACCAGCAGTTCTGTCTTGTATTTGTACAATGTATCAATATATTTAGCACCATTAAAAACAGCAACACACTATTATTGGATAATCAAAACATGTATAATGAAACATATTTAACACAATTGCAATATATAGCGTAAGTTGTAAATCTTTATTGACATTTGTAATTCAATTACTTGTGAGACTTAACTACTCAACATTTGTAACTCTATTCTTTGTGAAACTTAACTACTCAACATGACAACAAATGTAATAGGAAGTGTTATGTTTTCAACTAGCTATTTTGGTCGATTCCTACATGTTTTTCTATTGTGACCACCTTGTCCACACACAGAACATGAAAATGCCCTCTTAGACTCTTTTTCTGAAGCAGGTTTGAGTCTTTCCTTTCTTGGCCTTCCTGCATTCCTTCTCCCTTTAGGTGGTAGGACCACATCTTCCATCACCTCTGTTGGGATTACCCATAGACTCTCATCTGGCATCGGATTCACTGGAAATTCATAAGTTCTAAGGAGTTTATCCTTCTTGTAGTAAAAAGAGCAATACTGGCCAGGTTTCAGCTGCTGGTTCTTCAAAACCGCCCAAGCATGCGGACATGGAAGTTCATCCATTTGAAATTTTCCACAACTGCATGTTCCCTCTTCAAGGCACACTATGTTTCGCCTTACCCCTTCAAACACAGTATATAACTTCTCCGTAGCAGGCCTCACCTGCAAAAGTTTTTTTTTTAAAAAAAAGTGAAAGAACATTATACATTATTATACAGAGATATACATCCTTATACAAGCAGTAAAATGCAAGTCAGCAGTGCCAAGCATCATTATATTTGATTCAATTTACCGTCATTTGCTCCGATGCAATCAGATTTTCCCGAAGGAGTTTGTCGTACTTTTCGCCAAGCTCTGTAGATGTCTCCATTGCACTTTTTCTATTTTTGTTGTTCCACTGTTGTAGCAAATTTGTCATGTACTCCAGCAATCGCATTACTGGTAACTCTCTAGCATCCTTGTTTGCTGCATTAATTGACTCTGCAATATTGGAAGTCATTACCATCGACCTTTTCACTTTGGAATATGCCCTAGACCACCTTTCGTATCCAATTTCGAACAAGTAAGGCTGCACTCTCGGATCAATTTTGCACATCTCTGTCATATGGTACTCAAACTTCTCTACCGTGTAAGCTCTAGCCAAAGCAAAGAAGATATCCTTCAATTGTTTGTGATGTTTCTTGAATGTGCGCTTTACATTCTGCCACAAGTGAAACATGCAAATACAATGTGGTACTTCTGGGTACACAGCTTTTGTGGCATTGAAGATGCTTTCATTTCTATCTGAAACTATACACATCCCTTCCCTAACTCCAAAAGTACCCTTTATCTGGACAAAGAACCACTCCCAAGATTTGTTATTCTCTGAATCTACAATTGCATATGCAAGTGGAAGGATTTTTCCTGTTTATACAAAATAGATATTAGGATTCAGACAATTATACAAATATTATACACAGTTATACACAATTATACAATTTTATACCAACTGCAAATTTTATAAAAACAGTAGCTGTGAAATCCTATACACTTTTATACATGAAACTACAACATTATACAAACTGCAGAAACAAGGTAGATGCAGTCAACTCACCAGCTCCATCCTGTGTGCAAGCAGTCAATATGGTACCCTTATATGCTGCTTTAAGGAAACTTCCATCAACAACCATTATCGGTCTGCAATGCTCCCAGCCCTTGATAGATGCATATAGCGAAACATATGCATAAAGAAAGCATCCATCTTCTGATTTGTGCAACTTTGTAACCGTTCCTGGATTTGTTTGCTCTAACATATAAAA
This sequence comes from Nicotiana attenuata, assembly GCF_001879085.1. Taxonomy (NCBI): domain Eukaryota; kingdom Viridiplantae; phylum Streptophyta; class Magnoliopsida; order Solanales; family Solanaceae; genus Nicotiana; species Nicotiana attenuata. The sequence continues at coordinate 177,011 of NW_017671149.1, read as the reverse complement.
ATACTTCGGCAACTCCTTATATGAATCACTAGGACTCCCTCTTATCATTGCCATTGCTATCTCTTTAGCTCTCCATGCTTTCATGTAGCTCACCTCAATTCCGTGTTGCTTTTGTATGTCCTCTATTATATCATTTGCGGTGTAAACTTTTTTTGGATTAACATACTTGTCCTTGACTATACTAGCAATTACACCCGAAGTAGCTTGACGTTGTGTTAAGTATCTTTCACCATAGCCGCATGTGTGATTATTATTGTAACTTCTCACTTTGAATATGTTTGCCTTGAAAACGGCAGAAGATTTGAAACTCCAAGCACAATTTTCATCCATACACATAAGGTGATACCTAGGATTAAAGATCATTCAACTTCTAAATACACTTGTATACAAAAACATAACTACATATATACTAATTTTAATACCTAGATACAAATATATACTACTTTATACATATTTATACATATATATAACAGAATATACAATTATTTACATACCTTGTTGCTCTTGATCACTTCACCTTGAATTGGAACCTTTCACATACAGCCAAGTTCTTCATCACACTGACAACTGTCTCTTTATCCTTATAAACTTGATCTTCGTCAACAAATTCGTTCAAAATATCATCTATTATACCCGTTTTTTCACTAAATTTCGTGTTTTCAATAAATTTGATATCAATAATCTCAGTGCTATCAATTCTTGATACATCTCTAGAATCTGAACTTGTACCAACCAAATAGCTGGAACTTGTAGCAACTACACAACTAGAACTTGTAGGAACCAAACGATTTTCATATATCTCTTTCACTGTCACAAACAAAGGATATTCAGTGAAATTCAAGTTTTTCTTCTTTAATTCGATATACACCTTCACACCTGTATCGTTGTAAATCAGGATCGGTGGCAAACCAACATTTGGGAGAAAGTTAATCTATATTGTGTTTAACTCACTATCGATCCTAATCTGTTCCGAAATAGCTGCAACTAAATTATTGTAGGTGAATGTTGACTCGATTATTACACAATCGCTGACGAAATTGATAAACTTGTTTTCTTCCCATTCACCACTATGAAGAACGTAAACTGGAAAAATCTCCATCTAACAAAAAATGGAAATCAAAATTGAAGCAAAAACTAAAATTGCGCTGATTTGCAGCAAACAAATTTTACTTTTCGTGTTTGATTTGTTGTTAATTCGAGATGAAGAAGAAATTCTAGGGTTTTTGGAGCTGCATTCATGGGTCTCGTTTTTGAAGTATTTGGGGAAGAAGATTGGAAAGAATCTGAGAAAATGCAGAAAATCCTGCTTTTTACTCCCAAAAAAATGGAATTAACGCTCCTTTATCAGATATGGGACTATAATTTTTGGGCTACTCAATTGTAAATTGAAATATGGGCTATAAAGCTGAAAAGGAGGCAGCCCAATTGTTTTAATATGAAAATTTCCCTATAATTTATATATTTAAAATTTATATAAATAATATTAAAAATCATAATAATTAACAATTTAAAATATTTAAAAGGCATAGGAAATCACAGTTAAAGAAAAACTCTTTTGGCTCCTTTCATTTAATAATTTTGTCACATCAACTAAGACAGAGTACCTATTTACAACAAACTTATACGAAATCCGAATCAAACCTCATTTATTACAAAATTCAAAAAACTTACAAAGACAAGAAATATTGTATTTGCACTGCGATTGTCCTACTCATGTAGCATTACATCTTATTACATGATTCTATTTGTAATTTATTATCTCTGAAAATGAATTCCGTCAATTACTAGAGGAATATGATAATTACCAAGACTAATATACAAAACAATTTTTAACTAGTTGTGGAGTTGAAATTACATTCAAGAGGAAGACCTTGAGGAAACCTTTTAATATCAGTACAATAATTATAAACCATATAATTTTTCTGCACCCATTGTAACCTAGCTTGGCTTGTTGAATCAAGTTCTTGAAAAAACCATGGATTTGTGGAATTTGTGCTACTATTGCATGATGATTTTCCAAATTTCCAAACACAAGCATTGGCTTTGAAATTTCTAAAAGAAGCTATAAATGGAGCATTGGACCAATCTGTTTTAATAAGGCCACCCCTAGTAGCCCAATCATCTGCATTCCATAGACTTGCATATACTCTCATAGGTTGGTTGGTTGGGTAGGGTATTCCACTTGAGTTCATGTTCTTGAACACTCTTATTGGTGTGCCATCCACATAAAATCTAGAAAAAATTGGTAAATCAAACATAAAATATATGTATAAGTTTTTGTCAATTTGTAAAGGAAGAAATAAATGTTTCGAGACAATTTGTTTTGGGACTGAGGCATAGTAGCAATAGTTGTTGCTGTTGTTGTTATATTCAAATATTAAGAATTAACAATAATTTAATAGATTAGTGGGCGTTGGGACATAAGAATTGTAAAATTCCAAAAAAAAAATAAGTGAAAATGGTAATTGAAAATCAGAGCTGTATTTGGACATGAATACAATTCAGAATTATTTTGAATTATTGTGAGTGATTTGAAGTGAAAGTTTTGAAAAATAATATTTTCGGAGTTTTTCAAATTTTCGAAAACTTTCGAAATTTAACTGCAAGTAAAATTTAAAATTTTCATGGCCAAACACCGATTTCGAAATAAAATAAATTTTTCCGAAAAAGAGTAAAAAAAATTTATGGCCAAACGGACCCTTAATTAACTTCTCCTGCGTCCTGATTCTAACTAGTTACATCAATATTATGAACATTATTCGGCTAATAGTTTGCCTAATATTCTAGTATATTGGTCTTTTTTTTTATAAGAAATGTCGAATAGAGCAAGTCAAAAATCAAAATAAAGATAAAGTTAGATTTATAGAACTTTAGGAGCAAAAACCAAGAGAGAGATATAAGTTTGGATGGTTATGTGACACTATTACAATTTGAGGAGTCAAACTGTTTTTTGTTTTACTTTAATTTCTCATACTTTTTTTCAAATATACTTTGATTATTAACTATCTTAGCAAATTTTACGTAATTTTTCCATAGTTTTCAAAATGCATAAATTTTATTTTTTGAAAAAAAATTTGAAGGAACAACAACGATTCTAATGAATAATGATATAGCTTGTATAGTAAAGGGATACCTACATAATTGTTTGTGGGTTCCAAAGAATGGAGTAGGTATGAAAATCAGCAGTGGGATCAAACCATAAGTAGAACTGTTGTTCTTTGTCACCTTTGCCTTGAGTGTAAACATTTGTTTGAATAATATAAGGATCACCACTAAGATTTCCCAAGAATTCAAAATCTATCTCATCATGTGTTGCCCCTTGTGATGATAACTGCATAGAAAATTAAATTAAAATAAGATCTTAGTTATGATGGTAATTCTTGTTGTAGATTAGATGACAACATCACCGATAACTACGAATCTACGATATAAGGCAGCCTGGTATACAAAGCTTCCCACATTCACACAGGGTCTTAGGAAAGGTCACACCCCAAGAAGTATATGTAGACAGTCTACCATAATATATACAAGCATTAGTGGCTGCTTCCATGACTCAAACTTGTGACCTATAGGTCACACGGAGACAACTTTACCATTGTGCAGCCTAGGGGTGGCAAACGGGCGGGTCGGATCGGATACGAGCGGGTTAAAAAGGGTAATTTAAAAAAACGGATAAATTATCCGACCCGACCCGTATTTGAGACGGATAATAACGGGTTTATCTGGCGGATAATATGGACATCCATATTATCCACGGCTTCTTAAATATGATCACTTATGAGAGAATTCCTAGTCTTCCAAACTTGAGGAACTCCAAATTAAGGCTTTACAAATATAAAAGTTAAACACATTAGTTATCCATTGGTTATCCATTTGGTTAACCATTTTCTAAGTGGATAATATGGTTCTTTATCCATTCGACCCGTTTTTAAATGATTCATTATCCAACACATTTTTTGATGAATAATATGGGTGAATAACTATTTTCTTTTAACCATTTTGCCACCTCTAGTGCAGCCTGGTACATAAAGACTCCCGCATTCATGCATGCAAGGTCCGGGGAAGGGTCGCACCCCAAGGGGTATGATGTAGACAGCCTACCCTAATGCAAGCATTAGTGGCTGCTTCAACGACTCGAACGCGTGACCTATAGATCAAACAACGCCAACTTTACCGTCGCTCCAAAACTACCTTTACAATAACTATGATATAAAACTTACATAATATGTAGTCACTGTGCCAGCTGAATTTCCAGGTACGAGTTTCAACTGCATATCAAACCTTCCAAATAAATACTCTCTCTTGGATTGAATACCAGAACCAGAGGCTTTGTCAAGGGAGAGAGTAAGAAGTTTTCCATTGTTGAGAACCTTTGCCCTACCATCTCCCCATGTAACATCAAAATCTTGATTAAAATTACTATAAGCCAAACTATGATACAAAGAGCATAAGGCAAGAAAAGCCAAACATTGAGCTAATAAAGAAGCCATTGGGTAATTGATGTTAGTGATCTTTCTTGATTTGATTTTTACAAGTCAAAGATGGGTTGTAATTTGTAACCATATGTTATATATAGAGGTGTTGGTTTAAGGCATGAAAGTTGATGGGGTTAAAAGAAGGTTCCTAGAAATTGGAGGGCCATTTTAGTAATGGAATAGGACAGCTGGCAAATAGTTTACTCCCACTATAACAGTGAGTGGGCCCCATTCCTCTGACGTGGCTTAAGTTGATGGTTTAACAAGCCCATAAAATAGTTTGGTCATCATTAGACATCATCATAGAAACAAACTACAAATTCTTGTACTAGTGAACACGGTTTTAGACTTTTCTTGTGTCATATTGAGTGATAAATTTCAATTTTAAAAAATCTGATTAACCATTTTTATATGAGAATTTTACACTGTATAGCCGCCCCAATCAAAATAATTGTCGACAAATATATAATATGTATATACAATTATATTAATGTATAACTTACATATATTGGCTAATAAATACAAATATTTTTGACCCAACAATCAAAAGTGTAACTTTCCCTTTTTATTTTGTCTTGAGGTGCTTAAGTAGTTCATAGATTTTGAAATTGAACTCAGGAAACAATATTCTTAAAACTTTTTTATGATATAGGGAATGGAAAAGTGAAGGGAAATGGGATATATAATTATAGTAAGAAAATTCACTCATATTGTGTAAGAAGAACTTCATCGATACTATATTGGCTACAAGCTTTGGTAAGGGAAGATGCAACACAATGACAAAAGATTTATCCGTGTTTGAACATAAATTTATATATAAAAATTTATTAAATTTTTAATAAAAATTATATTCGAACTCATAATTTTAAAAATAAAATGAGCTAAAGCTAAGAATTGTACATATTGAACAGAAAGCTAATTGAAGTAGTTAATCAGTTTTATGTCAAAGTACAGATCCAGGGAAATTAGAATATACTAAATTTAGAACATAAAGTTACTGTCAGTCTAAATTCAGAATTCATAAAATTAAAATTCTGACTTAGCCCGGAATATACGACTGCAGAAAGGGGAAAACTCTAGCAATTTCTATTGGTTCATATTGAAGTTGTATTTACCAATAAAATATTTCTTTTGCGTGTATTCTAGTACATTCCTCATTGGCTTTTCACATGTAACTTTCTAGTTGAAGAATCATAGGTTAGTGTTTCGGATATTACTAGAGAAGACCATTTCATACAGCTGGAAACCAACAACTTGGTGAACTAATGGTACTAGCGGAAAATTTTATTTTGTGTCTCATACAACTGACACTAGTTGTATGAGACATTTTTTTTGTCTCACAGTTTTGTGGACCCAGATTTTATGGACCCACAAGTGTAAGATTTGGGGTTCACAAATTTGTGAGAGAAAAAGAAACCTCACACAACTAATGTAAGTTGTGTGAGGCACACAATAAAACTTTTCGGTACTAGCTTCGAATAGTACTAGCTTTATTTACACGGGGAAGGTTCATATAAAGAAGTGGTAAAGGTCAAATTTGCTCACATGTTAAAGAAGTGGTAAAGGTTCATATTAAGCTTTTGGTCTAATATTATTAGCAAATAGTCTCCTCCTTTCTTTGATCCCAAACGGAGCCCAACATAAAGGTATTCTTATATCATAGTCAGAAGCGGATGTGTGAATTTGGACCTTGCTTTTCGGAGGATTCGTATATATAAATGCATGTCACGACTCGGAATTTCCACCTTCGGAATCGTGATGGCGCCTAACATTTCACTTGCTAGGCAAGCCAACGTTAGAAGATCTTTAAGCCAATTTTAACCGCTTGAACAATTTAACCAATTGAACAGAAGTAAAGCTAAAATGAGGTACGAAATAGCATAAAAATCTTATATCTAGTACAATCCGGATCTGGAGTCACAAGTTCACGTGCTTCTAGAGTCTCTACAAATAGGGTCTGAAATAAATACAACTGTCTCGAATGAAAAGAACAGTAAATAGGGGAAAAGGAAGGGGATTTCAAGGTCTGCGGACGCCAGCGGATCTACCTCGAGTCTCCAAATGCCAATCCGAGCTGATACGCCTCACGGACAGCTGGGACCAGTACCAAAATCTGCACAAGAAGTGCAGAGTGTAGTATGAGTACAACCGACCCAATGTACTCCGTAAGTGTCGAGCCTAACCTCGACGAGGTAGTGATGAGGATATGACACCTACGTAAATAAACCTGTACAGACAGAAATATAGGAGCAACATAACAACAAATAAAGAATTAACAAGTACTATTAGAAGGGGACATGCGAAAGGGGTATAAGACACGGTAACTACAGAAGAGAATGATAATAAGGAACAGTCAATAAACCTTCAACTAACAAGATGAACAAAACATAATGAATAAAATTGCACGGCATCACCCTTCGTGCTTTTACTCTCAACCTCACCATGAAATGATAAATACGGCACGACATCACTCTTCATGCTTTTACCCTCAATTTCACCATGGAACAATAGATACGGCACGGCATCACCCTTCGTGCATTAACTCTCGAATATGGCACGTCATCCCCCTTCATGCATTAACTCTCACATATGGCACGGCATCACCCTTCGTGCATTAATACTCTGCCTTACCATGAACAATGAACATATACCAAAAGGGAGATAGAACAAGCAAGAACAGACCTTACGTCAACAATGGTTCCACAATACCAACCTTAATTGTCACAGATGGCTCATAAATGCGGAAAGAACGATCAATTTCGTCATTAACTAGTCTAAGCATGGATATCATGATCAAAGAAGAAATAAATTACAAGAAACAAGTCTCACACATATGCTTTGACCCAACAACAACGCATAAGTACTCGTCACCTCACATATACGTTGTAACCAACACTTAAACATGTAGCAAATAGACAAAACAAGTCCTAATCCCTCAAGTCAAGGTTAACCACGATACTTACGTCGCTCCAAAGATCAACTCAAATCTCAACCATGGCTTTGCCTTTTAATCAAGCCTCCGAACCAACCAAATATATCAAATTATCAACCAAACAATTCAAAATAAGCCTTAGGAACTACCCACGAATGAAAAAGGTTCAATTTAGGTCATTATTGAAAAAGTCAACAAAAGTCAACTCCCGGGCTCGCTTGGTCCAAATCCAAAATTTTCGATTACCCATTCACCCTCGAACCCGGTTATGTAATTTATTTCAAAATCTAACCTCAATTTGGGGTCTAAATTCTAATTTTACAAAAATTGCTAATTCTTCCCAAACCCCCAATTTCCACCATGAAAATCCTAAATTTTAGGTTGAAATCTTATGAAATGTAATGAAAGGTTGAAAGAAAATAGGTTAGAATCACTTACCAATGAATTGGGGAAGAAAGGCTCTTGGAAAAATCGCCTCTAGAGTTCTCTAGGTTTGAAAATTTGAAAGAATGAAAGAAATCCTGTCTAACTCAGATGTTATTCAGGCGCATGTGTCGCAATTGCGACCTGGAATGCGAGAAATCCTGCGCAATTGCGAAGGTATACATTCCTGCTGTCATCGCAATTGCGATGACTTTTTTGCAATTGCGAACATGAACTCCATGCAATTGCGATCATTTGATTGTAAATGCGAACACTGTCCACCCCCCCCCCCCTCCTCCAGCCTCACTTCGCAATTGCGAAGAAATTGGTCTCAAATGCGAACCTGATAGGGATGCTGCCATATCGCAAATGTGAGGCCAAACATCGCAATTGCGAGGTCTGAGGCCTGCACCAGAAATTGAAGAACGCCAGCATTGTTTCGTTAGTTCAAACCATTCTGTAACCTATCCGAAACTCACCCGAGCCCTCGGGGCTCCAAACCAAACACGCACACAAGTCTATAAACATCATACGAACTTGCTCGCGCGATCAAATCGCCAAAATAACACCTTGAACTATAAATCAAATCAAATGAAATTTTCAAGAAGACTTTAGAATTGCTATTTTAACATCTAGACGTCCGAATCACGTCAAACTAACTCCGTTTCTCACCAAATTTGGCAGACAAGTCATAAATATAGTAACATACCTATACCGGGTTCCAAAATCAAAATACGGACCCGATATCAACAAAGTCAAATATTGGTCAAACCTGTAAAGTCATTAAGCCTTTTAACTTTCAAATTTCGACAAAAAGTGATAACTCGAGCTAGGGACCTCCAAATTCGATTCCGCGCATACGCCCAAGTCCCAAATTATGATAGGACCCACCGAGACCGTCAAAATATGGATCCGTGTCCATTTTCTCAAAATGTTGACCGAAGTCAACTTAAATAGATTTTTAAGACAAAATTTCATATTTTTATCAATTTTTAACATAAAATCCTTCTGAAAAAACACCCGGATTGCACACGCAAATCGAGGTAGGCTTAGAGAAGATATGGAGGCTTCAAAACACAGAATTAGGGTTTAAAACTCTAGATCACCTATCGGGTCATCACATTCTCCACCTCTAAAACAACCGTTCATCCTCGAACGGACATAGAAAAGTACCTAGACTGGTGAAAAGGCGTGGATATCTAGTCCACATGTCTTATTCGGACTCCCAAGTAGCTGTCTCGACGGGCAGACCTCTCCGCTGGACTCGAACTGAAGGGTAACTCTTAGACCTCAACTATCGCATCAGCTGGGCTAGAATAGCCACCGGTTCCTACTCATAAGTCAAATCCTTGTTCAATTGGACTAAGCTAAAATCTAATACATGGGACGGATCACCGTGATACTTTCGGAGCATGGACTACTGATAAACTAGGTGACAATGCGAGCTTGTAAGCCACCTCACCCACTCTCTGAAGAATCTCAAAAGGTCTGATATACCTAGGGATCAACTTGCCCTTCTTTTCGAACCTCATCAGACACTTTATGGGTGAAACCCGGAGCAACACCCTCTCTCCAACCATGAATGCAACATCACGAACTCTACTGTCGGCACAACTCTTCTAGCTGGACTGAGATGTGCAAAGTCGATCCTGAATAATCTTGACCTTATCCAAGTCATCCTGTACCAAATCTGTTCCCAAAAACCGAGCCTCCCCCGGCTCGAACCATCCGACTGGCGAACAGCACCGCCTCCCATATAGTGCCTCATAGGGGGCCATCTGAATGCTCGAGTATTAGTTGTTGTTGTATGGCAAGAACTGATCCCACGAACCCCTAAAATCTATAACACGAGCGCGGAGCATATCCTCCCATATCTGAATAGTGCGCTTAGAATGACAGTCCGTTTGAGGATGAAATGTTGTGCTCAACTCAACCTACATGCCCAACTCATACTGTACTACTCTCCAAAAGTGCAAGGTGAACTGCGTACCTCGATCAGAAATGATAGATACTGGCACACCGTGAAGACTAACGATCTCGCAGATGTAGATCTTTGCCAACCGCTCTGAAGAATAGGTAACTGCCGAATGAAATGCACTAACTTGGTCAGCCTATCCACAATAACCCATACCGCATCGAACTTCCTCTAAGTCCATGGGAGTCCAACAACAAAATCCATATTGATACGCACCCATTTCCACTCAGGAATCTCTAACTTCTAAAGCAAACCACCGGGCGTCTGATGCTTACATCTTACTTGCTGATAATTTGGACACCGAGTTACATATGCAACTATGTCCTTCTTCATCTTTCTCCACCGGTAATGCTGCCGCAAGTCCTGATACATCATGGCGGCACCCTAATGAATAGAATACCTAGAACAGTGGGCCTCCTCAAGAATCAACTCACGAAGTCCATCTATATTGGGCACACAAATACGATCCTGCATCCTCAAAACTAGATCATCTCCAACAGTAACCTGCTTGGCGTCACCTTGGCGCACTGTGTCTCTAAGGACAAGCAAATGAGGGTCATCATACTGCCTCTCCCTGATACGCTCAAACAAAAAAGACCGAGCGAGTGTACAAGCTAGTACACGATTGGGCTCTGAAATATCCAGCCTCACGAACTGATTGGCCAAAGCCTGAACATTTGATGCGAGCGGACTCTCACCGACTAGAATGTACGCAAGGCTGCCCATACTCGCTGCCTTTCTACTCAAGGCATCGGCCACCACATTGGCCTTTCCGGGATGATACAAGATGGTTATATCATAGTCTTTCAATAGCTCTAACCACCTCCTCTTCCTCAAATTGTGATCCTTTTGTTTGAACAAATACTGTAGACTTTGATGATTCGTGAAAACATCACACAACATGCCGTAAAGATAATGCCTCCAGATCTTTAGTGCATGAACAATGGTTGCCAGCTCCAGATCGTGAACAGGGTAATTCTTCTCATGCACCTTCAATTTTTGCGATGCATATGCGATCACCCTTCCATCCTGCATCAATACTGCTCTGAGCCCAACTCGAGATGCATAGAAATACACCGTATAAGATCCTAAACCTGTGGGCAACACCAACACCGGTGTCATAGTCAAAGCTGTCTTGAGCTTCTAAAATCTTGCCTCACACTCGTCTGACCATCTGAAAAGGGCACCCTTCTAGGTCAACCTGGTCAATGGGGCTTCTATAGATGAGAACCCCTCCACAAACCAACGGTAATAACCCGCCAAACCCAAGAAACTTCTGATCTCTATGGCTGAAGTGGGTCTAGGCCAATTCAGAACTGCCTCAATCTTCTTAGGATCCACCTGAATGCCCTCTGCCGATACGACGTGCCCAAGAAAGCGACTAGTCCAACCAAAACTCGCACTTTGAAAACTTGCATATAGTTGGCTATCCCTCAGAGTCTGAAGTACAATACGAAGAAGTTGCTCGTGCTTCTCTCGACTGCGGGAGTAGATCAAGATATCGTCAATAAAAACAATCACAAAAGAATCCAGATAGGGCTTGAACACCCGGTTCATCAAATCCATAAATGCTGCTGGGGAATTTGTCAGCCCAAATGACATCACTAGAAACTCATAATGCCCATACCGAGTCCGAAAAGCTATCTTAGGGACATCGGATGCCCTAATCTGCAATTGATGGTAGCCAGAACTCAAGTCAATCTTTGAAAACACCTTGGCACCCTGAAGATGATCAAATAAGTCATCAATCCTCGGCAATGGGTACTTGTTCTTGATGGTGACTTTGTTCAACCGCCAGTAATCTATGCACATCCTCATTGATCCATCCTTCTTTTTCACAAAAAACACATGCGCACCCCAGGGCGAGACAATAGGTCTAATAAAGCCCTTTATCAAGTAAATCTTGCAACTGCTCCTTCAATTCTTTCGACTCTAGCGGGGCCATACGGTATGGCAGAATAGAAATAGGCTGAGTGCCCGGAGCCAAATCAATACAGAAGTCAATATCCCTGTCGGGTAGCATCCCCGACAGATCTGCAGGAAACACCTCTGGAAACTCACGAACAACTAGTACTAAATCAATGGAAGGAACCTCTGCACTAGAATCGCGGACATAAGCCAAATAAGCTAGACACCCCTTCTCGACCATATGCCGAGCCTTCACATAAGAGATAACCCTGATGGTAGAATGGCAAGAAATCCCCCTCCACTCTAATCAACCCGGCAAGGCTAAGGTCACCATCTTGGCGTGACAATCCAATATAACATGATAAGGTGACAGCCAATCCATGCCCAAGATGACATCAAAATCAACCATATCGAGCAGTATGAGATCTACGCTAGTCTCGAGACTCCCAATGTAACCACACACGAATTATAGACACGATATACAACAATAAAATTTCCCACAAGTGTGGACACATACATAGGATCACTCAAAGAATCACGAGGCATAATCAGATATGAAGCAAAATGTGATGACACGTAGGAATAAGTAGAGCCCGGATCAAATAGAACTGAACCATCCCTATGGCAAACTAAGACAATACCTGTGATAACAACGCCAGATGACTCCACCTCAGGCCTGGCTGGGAAAGTATAACATCAGGGCTAGGCCCCACCACTCTAAACCACGTCTCTGGGATGGCCTCTAACTAACTGGCCTCCACCTCTAATGGCCTCACCCCCACCTATATTGGCCTGACCTCCATCTCTAGTCGTCTGACCCCTACCTCTGACTGGCTGAGCAGGCAGTGAAACACCCGGTGTCGGGATCATGGCACGAGAACCCTGCTGTTGTGAGCTGCCCGGTGCTCGACGGAAAAATCTATCAATGTGCCTCGGGTCACCACAAGTATAACAGGACCTCGGCTGCTTATGAGCCCTAAAACTGACTGTGTCGACCTGAGTAGCCACCCTGAAAACTCTGGAGCGGAGGTGCACTAATAAGAGTTGGTGGTGCACTGTAAGATACCTGGTCGAAATGAGACATACGAGGACCGCGACCACTTGAAGCACCGTAGGATGCCTGGAGCACTGAATGAAATGGCCTGGGAAGATGGCCTTTACCAAAAGTACCCGGGCCTCCAGATGAGGCACCACTGAAACCACCAGAATGGCGAGGCCTCTTATTAGACCCTTGCCCTCTCTCCTATGTAAGAACCACCTCGATTTGCCTGGCGACATTAGCAACCGCTTGAAAAGAAATCTCACCCCCAGTCTCATTTGCCATCTGAAGCCTGATAGGGTGAGTGAGTCCATCAATAAACCTCCTCACCCTCTCTCTCTCTCTCTCTCTCTCTCTCTCTCTCTCTCTCTCTCTCTCTCTCTCTCTCTCTCTCTCTCAGTAGGAAACAAAAGAAGAGCATGACGGGCTAGATCAACAAAATGGGTCTCGTACTGAGTAATAGTCATACTGCCCTGCTGTAGACGCTCGAACTGCCAACAGTAATCCTCTCTCAATGTGATAGGGAGGAACTTCTCTAGGAAGAGCTGAGAGAACTGGTCCCAAGTAATAGCAGGCGACCTAGCTGGTCTAGTCAACATATAATCTCTCCACCACCTCTTGGCGGAACCCGTCATCTAAAACACAGCAAAATCTACCCCATCGGTATCAACTATCCCCTTGTTCCGCGATACCTCATGGCAGCGGTCAAGATAATCCTGTGGGTCCTCAGAAGGTGCACCACTGAAGTGAACTGGGAAGAGATTGGTGAACTTGTCCAATGTCAATAAGCCCTCAGAAGACATGACGTGCCTATCACCGGCCTGTGCCGCAATAACTTGTTGAACTACCCTAGCTAGCAGGGCTGCTAGTGTTTAATACTGGGGAGCCATATGCTCTAGAGTGTGGGTAGTGGGAGTATGTGCTCCTCCCTCAGCCCGAAGGACGGCTGGTGCCACCGGGAAGGTATCGGTCTGGGCCACACTCTCCATAAGACCCACCAAACGGACTAGAGCGTCCTACAGTACCGGGGTGGCGATGAACCCCTCTTCGACTTGAGCTGGTCCAATAGGTACCGTCTGAGCTGGAACCTCCCCTTCAAAATCCACCCGAGGCTCCACTGTTGGTGCTGCTGCTCGAGCTCTAGGCTCAGCTCTGCCTCTGCCTCTAGCATGACCTCGGCCTCGACCTCTGGCGCGACCTCTGCCCCTCGTAGGAGCTGCCATTGGAGGCTCCGACTGCTGTCAAGCTGAAGATGTAGCACGTGTTCTCGCCATCTGCGGGAGGACAAAATAGAAGAGTTCAATCAGTAATGATAGAATAAAATCGTACGACAGAAAAGAATAAAAGTGAAATTTTTCCTAACGTAAGCACGTAACTTTTGACTCGTCACATTTTGGAGCTATTTTTAGTGTTTAAAATATTTATTTTTAACTTAACTTTAATTGTTATGGATTTTAGTCAATTTTAATTCAAATTACAATTTAAAAAAACAAAAAAATATTTTTCAATTTAAATTATGGTTGATTAATATTTTTATAGTGATATTATTTTAATTCTACCATAATTTTAGCCTATTTTTTGTACTTTTTGCTTTATTATAACATTTGAAAATACCAACAAAAAAAAGTTCACTTTTAATTTTTTAGTTTTATTTTAACCAATTAGGAGTAATTTTACAAGTATTTTCTATTATTGTGAAAAATATTGGGTTTGTTCATCTTTTCTTATCTAAAATTTGGCCCAATTCGGATCCCTTAGCCCAATAACCCCCAAGCCCAGCTAATCCTATATCCAAACCCCCTTCAAATCACATAAGGAAAAAAAAAATAAAAAAATAAAAGGAGGAGCCGCCAACCCTAAGAGAAGAAACAACACACCCCCTCATCTCTTCACCACCAAACCAGCAGCCGCCGCCGCCAGCCACCAAACCGCCGGAAATCCGGTAACCACCAATCATCAGCCGCGCACCCTAATGTCTAAGGAGCTTCAGCTGCACACCACCCTTCCACACCTCCTAAGCTAAGAGTAGCCGGCCATCTCCCTTACTCCAAAAAAATCAGCCGCCCACCTCCACCCTAAGCGATCAGCCGCACCACCGAGATGCTCCTTCTTCTGTCTTGAAGCAACAGAACTGCGCCGTCCCCCCTCTTTCTTCTCTCCTCTCACCTCAATCTCCACACACAATACTCAGTTTCCCTCTCACATTTGATACATTATAGACGAAATTAGATGTTCTGAATATTTCTGAAATTTAGAAACAATGCTTCTGGAAAACAAGAAGAAATAGGATTTTTTTTAGCTCTAAGTACTTGTTTCTGATTTGCAAAAAAACTTTGAAGTTGATCTCGCTGCTTTGTTGTTGTTTCTGTGGCTGGATTTTCCCCTCAATTTCAGAACTTTATTCGGTCAAATTCGTTTGTTCTTGGTGTTAGTCACTACTGCTCAGTTGATTTTTCGATGTTGGCGGAGTAATTTTTGCTGTTGTTTTCCGTTCCCTGTTCAAGTTCGTATGCCGGAGTTTCAAGGTCCATCTCTTCTATCTCACTCTCTGATTGAAATGAATTAATGGTTGTTTGGTTGTCCGATTCGTTATCCTCTATGTTATTCAATGTCAAAATGGATTTAAACTTGGTTTGCTATCTGGTTCTTGTGTCTTTTGTGCTCGTTATTCTCTATTGTTGGCAGTGACTTGTTGGTTTGAGAATGAGGGATAGGAGTTTAGTTTATTTAAATTAAATTTACACTTGAGAAGTATAAGTTTTAAAAATTGGAATTGGAAGTATTTGATAAGGATTTAGATTTTCAATTTGAGAAGAATTTGGTTTAAACTCATTTAAGCAGAAGTGGGCCGTGGGTGATAAAAATTAATGAGATTTACGTTTAAGGTGATTTGTTTTGTTTATTCAAGTTGATTCGCTAGGAGCATGTTTAGGTCGTGTTTAGGCCGTCAACACATTGGTAGGCAAACGATTAGGATATTTACTTATTTCTTTTTGAGGTGAGAGGTCGCCCCATTAGTTAATTGATTCATCCGGGGAATGTCCCGAAGAGTTTATATATATATTTTCATATTTTTTTCCGGGGAATGCCCCAAAGTGAATGTAAAAGGAGGCCGAAGCATCATCGATGGAGCATTAGCCTAGCATAGTATAGAACTTTTGGAACTATTATTTTTATTTTTATTTTTATTTTTATCATGTAGGGACGACCTCAAACCTCCTTTGTGTTTATTTTCTTTTTATGTGTTCCCCCCCTCCCCCCCCCCCCCTCAATTTGAATATTTTAAAAGCCAACTTGATCACGTACCGACCGTAGTAGTTACAGGACTCGGAGAATGCCTAACACCTTCTCCTTGAGTCAAACGAACCCCCTTAACTGAATTTCTAGTGCAGTCAGCTTTAGAGTCTGAACATGTCTCAAAAGAACAAATCATTTCTAAAAATGGTGACCTGACACACTAAAACCAAATGTCAGGTGGCGACTCGGAAAATCTTTTGAACATAAATTTTTGTCACTTTTTAATTTGAAAACCCTTTTGAGCTTCAAGAATCTTTTTATTATTTTTAAGAGGGTTAGTAAGGTTGTAAAAAAGGGGTGTGACACCTAAACTTCATAGCTTTTGGAAGATAAGTATAGACGTATCCGTACCGATCCTCCAACTCTTCCAAGGCTGCTCGTGACTTGTGAGACCTAGGCAACCTAGTGCTATGATACCAACTTATCACGATCCATAATTCCCAATATCGGGATCGTAATGGCACCACATTTCACTTGAACGTTAGAAGATCTTTAAGCCAATTTTAACCACTTTGAACAATTTAACAGTAGTAAAGCTAAAATGAGTTACGAAATAGCATAAAATTATGACATCTAGTACAACTCAGATCTGGAGTCACAAGTTCACAAGCTTCTAGAGTCTCTACAAATAGGGTTTTAAATAAATACAACCGTCTCCAGTGAAAAGAACAGTAAATAGGGGAAAAGGAAGGGGACTTCAAGGTCTGCGGATGCTAGTAGATCTACATCGAGTCTCCAAATGCTAATTCGAGCTTATGCGACTCTTAGACAACTGAGACTACTATCAAAATCTGTACAAGAAGTGCAGAGTGTAGTATGAGTACAACCGACCCGATGTACTCCGTAAATGTCGAGCCTAACCTCGACGAGGTAGTGACGAGGCTATGACAGGACACCCAAGTAGATAAACCAGTACTGACAGAAATATAGGAGCAAGATAACAACAAATAAAGAATAAACAAGTACTATTGGGAGGGGACATGCGAAAGGAGTATAAGACACGGTAACTACAGCAAAGAATGATAATAAGGAACAGTCAATAAACCTTCAACCAACAAGATGAACAAAACATAATGAATAAAATTGCACGACATCACCCTTCGTGCTTTTACTCTCAGCCTCACCATGAAATGATAAATACGGTACGGTATCACCATTCGTGCTTTTACCATCAATTTCATCATGAAACAATAGATATGGCACGTTATCCCCCTTCATGCATTAACTCTCAATTATGGATGGCATCAGCCTTCGTGCATTAACTCTCGAATATGGCACGGCATCGTCCTTCGTGCATTAACTCTCACACATGGTACGACATCACCCTTGCATTAACACTCTCCCTTGCTATGTAACAACGAACATATAACAAAAGGAAGATAGAATAAGCAAGAATAGACCTTACGTCAACAATGGTTCCACAATACCAACCTCAATTATCACAGATGGCTCATAAATGCGGAAAGAACGATCAATTTAGTCATTAACTAGTCTAAGCATGGATATCATGATCAAAGAAAGAAATAAATTACAAGAAACAAGTCCTACCCGCATGCTTTGACTTAACAACAACGCATAAGTACTCGCACCTCACATATACGTTGTACCCAACATTTAAACATGTAGAAAATAGACAAAACAAGTCATAATCCCTCAAGTCAAGGTTAACCACGACACTTACCTCGCTCTAAAGATCAACTCAAAGCTTAACCACGGCTTTGACTTTCAAACAAGCTCCCGAACCAACCAAATCTAGCAAATTATCAACCAAACAATTCAAAATAAGCCTTAGGAACTATCCACGAATAAAAAAAGGTTCAATTTAGGTCATTATTAATAAACTCAACTCCCGAGCCCGCTTGGTCCAAACCCAATTACCCAATCACTCCCGAGCCCGGTTATGTAATTTGTTTCGAAACCCGATCTCAATTTAAGGTCTAAATTCCAATTTTATAAAAAATCCCTAATTCTTCCCAAACCCCCAATTTCCACCATGATAATCCTAAATTTTAGGTTGAAATCTTATGAAGGAAGATTGAAAGAAAATAGGTTAGAATCACTTACCAATGAATTGGGGAAGAAGGGCTCTTGGGAAGATCGCCTCTAGGGCTCTCTAGGTTTGAAAATTTGAAAGAATAAAAGAAATCCCGTCTAACTCAGATTTTGTTCAGGCGCAGGTGTCGCAATTGCGACCTGGGGTTCGCAAATGCAAGAAATCCTTCGCAATTGCGAAGGTCTCACATTTCTGCTGTCATCGTAAGTGCGATGTCTTCGCAATTACGAACATGAACTCCTAGCAATTGCAATCATTTGATCGCAAATGCGAACACTGCCCCCCCTAGCCCCACTTCACAATTGCGAAGAAATTGGTCACAAATGTGATCCGGGGATGATGCCATATCGCAAATGCGAGGCCAGATCTCGCAATTGCGAGGTCTGAGGCCTGCACCAGAAACTGAAGAACACCAACATTGTTTTCTAAGTCCAAACCATTCCGTAGCCCATCCGAAACTCACCCGAGCCCTCGTGGCTCCAAACAAACATATACAAAGGTATAGAAACATCATACGGACTTGCTCGCGCGATCAAATCGCCAAAATAACACCTAGAACTATGAATCGGACACCAAATCAAATAAAATTTTCAGGAAGACTTTAAAATTGCTATTTTAACAATCAAACGTCCAAATCACGTCAAACTAACTCCGCTTCTCAACAAATTTGACAGACAAGTCATTAATATAGTAATGGACCTATACGGGGTTCCGGAACCAAAATACGGACATGGTATCAACAAAATCAAACATTGGTCAAACCTTCAAAGTCATTAAGCCTTTCAACTTTCAAATTTCGACAAAAAGTGGTAACTCGAGCTATGGACCTCCGAATTCGATTCTGGGCATAGCCTAAGTCCCAAATCACAATATGGACCCACCGGGACAATCAAAATACGGATTCGGATTCGTTTGCTCAAAACGTTGACCGAAGTCTAACTCAAATGGATTTTTAAGGCAAAATTTTATATTTTTATCAATTTTTAACATAAAAAGCCTTCCGGAAAACTACCCGTATTGCGCACGCAAATCGAGAAAGGCTTAAAAAAGCTATTGGATGCTTTAGAATGCAAAATTAGGGTTTAAAACTCTAGATGACCTATCGGGCTATCATAATGCATGAAGTTCCTTATTTCACGTTGGAGTTTCTTTAATGACATAGACAAATATAAAATAATTTATTAATAATAAGAGTACGAATAAACCAAAAAAAATTGATTCTAAGAGTGAAGAACATTTTTCAATACGTAAATTCGTCAAGTTCTTTTGAATTAATTTTCTTAATTAGCACATGATAAAACCTTACCTAACTTCCCTGAATAAGATTGTAAAGTTGCATTTTCCATATAATTTGAACATATTTATAGAAATCATTAGCGTGACAATTCAGGGAAAGGTCTTTTTGTCTAACTGAGATAACCATGAGTAGTTTTCTTTGCCGAGACATAGCCATTAGTATGTTGACTGTTCAAATGTACAATTCAAACGTCAAATAAAGAAATAAATGGTAAAAAAGGATTGAAAATTATTTCTTAATCAGTTGGATTGGGCTTAAGAAATATTCAAGCCCAGAAAACATTTACGCACCATAGTTCTAGGCCCAATTGTTTGACTAAAAAGTGTTAAAGGAAAAAACATAAGTAGGCAATATTTAAGACAAATTTTCAGATACCTAGCAGCAATAGGTATTTTACAAAACAGGCAGCTAAATAATTATATTCTTAGCAGCAAGCTATAAATATGGGCCTAGAATCACGTTTCAAAAAATTCAAAGCATTCAATTCCTAAAAAATTCCAAAGCAGTTTCGATTCTCCTTAATTGATACACTTCCTAAATTACCGCCGAACAATAATGAAGAGATTAATGCATTTTGTGTTGCTACGTGCATATATGAGATTAATGGACTCTATTACATTTTGAAAACATATCGTACATTTATTTTCGAAATTGTTTATGTATCTTACTTGTTGCAGACTAACACGACCGCACAAGTTTTTGTCAAACAAAATCGAATTAAATGGTACAATTATACTCCTATATACTATGGGTATAAAGTTTTATTTTTAATTGTATGTCAAGATAAATTTTTACACAGTATAATGATGGTATTAAATTGTTTATAAATTACAATGGTATTTTAGTATATTAATATACAGAGTATAGTGAATCCTTCAGCCATTATATGCATATATTGTGTTTTATGGAATAATAGTAGATAACTAAATATATACATGGAATAAGTATATACATGATATTATAATAGTATGTATAATATATATGCGGTATAATATATGTATAAACAATATATATGACATATTTTATTTATACTACTCATATAAATATTCAAAGTAATACAAATATTCAAAGAATATTTGCATGCTAAATTAAAGGAAAGAAATTTAGAATAGAAAAAGAGAGAGATTTGAATGCTAAATCAAGCAACTAAAATAGAATAGAAAATAGTAGGAGAGAGAATGTAAAAAGAAAAATAAGGATAAAATTGATCCCATAATTTGTGTTACTCATTAATTGTACACATAATCTTTATCATGTGCTAATATTGTAAAAGAATATGCTATATATGGAATAAACAAGAATTGATATCATTTTCTTAAATACTTTTTGAAAGATGCTCGGTAATGTATTTTTCTCTTCTATAAACTAATTAAATAGGAAGATTTGAGGTAATCCTAGCCAAAGATAATTCGTCCTAGATCTGAGGCAGAAGACAAGAACAAGCAAGCATAACGGAACATAAAATTTAATCATAGCAATAATTGAATCCCATAATGTAAGGAGAGGATGGTGATTTTCATAACATTGAATTATAGCGAAGAATACATAGATCAAAAGGGTCACCGATCTTTAACAAGGTTGACCCCCGCCATTTGTACGAGATATGGGTCCATACTGAGGCCCAACGAGATATATACAAGGGTTTATGGGCGCTGGGAGCGTTCTTGAGGCCGTTTTTGAAGATGCTCGGGTTAAGGCACGCGAGGCTCGTCTTGCCTGCGGTTATGACCCTGCGACGCTGAGGTTGAGGACGAGCTTGCTTCCGATGATGACGATGTTGGAGGGGGCGATAGTGGAGCAAAGCGGCCGGACTGAGCGTGAAGGGAGGTGGTGGCGTGGATAATGATGATTCTGAGTGAAACCTTTGTGCATTTAATTTGTCCTTTTGTACTTCATTTAGTTTTTTTTTTTTTTTTTGTACTTGGTTGGCGGGGTGGTGGCCCCCTTCTTTGGCCCTTTGTAAGATACTTATCTTTTCATTGAATGAAATAGTCGGCTCGTCTTCGTTTGTATGTTTTTGTCTTTTCCTTCTCTTTTCCTTTTCGAATTTCTTGTATTTTCTCGCTATGAGTCCCTAACTTCTGGTAGTTGGTTTGAGTGGGATCGAATTCGACCTGCTAATTTGAACTTGACTTTGTTAATCCGAGCGGGGTCGAATTTTGTCTTGCCAGTTTGAGCAAGGTCACTTTTGACTTGTTAATTCGAGCGAGGTCAAATTTTGTCTCACCAACTTGGGTGGGCTCAGCTTTGGCTTGTAGACTCGAGCAAGGTCGAATTCTGACTCGCCAACTTGGGCGGAGTTATTTTTGACTTGTAAATTCGAGCAAGGTCGAATTCTGACTTGCCAACTTGGGCGGAGTCAGTTTTGACTTGTAAATTCGAGCGAGGTCGAATTCTGACTTGCCAACTTGGGTGGAGTCAGTTTTGACTTGTAAATTCGAGCGAGGTCGAATTCTCACTTGTAGATTCGAACGAGGTCGAATTTTGACTTCGCTTGACGATGGTTGGGATTCGCATTGGTGTGAATTCGAACAAGGTCGAATTGTGGCTAGTGATGAGTTCGAGTGAGGCCGAACGTTGACTTATTAATTCAAACAAGGTCGAATTTTACTTTCGCTTGGCGATGCACGGGGGCCGCATGGGTGTGAATTCGAACGAGGTCGAATTGTGACCCGTGATGAGTTTGAGAGAGGTCGAAACATGACTTGTTAATTCGAACAAGGTCGAATATTAATTTCGCTTGGCGATGGCTGGGGGCCGCATGGGTGTGAATTTGAACGAGGTCAAACTGTGACCCGTGATGAGTTCGAGCAAGGTCGAACCATGGCTTGTTAATTCGAACGAGGTTGAGTTTTGCTTTCGCTTGGTGATGTGCGGGCTCGGTGGAGTGGTAAGAATGTTGCATGCGCCCTTGCTTTTATTTGAGGATATTACTCGTAGCTGCACCGTTTATGCATGCGTCGGGGTGAGTCCCAGTTTATCTAATCTTGCTTTCATCGGAGAGTATCATGCATTGTTGTATAGTTTATGTATGCATTGGGGTGAGCCCGTCTGTCTAGTCCCTTTATTGCTCGGCTTGGAGAGACCTTTGACAGGACGGGCGACGAACTTATTGCTTGGGCCTCTAAGCACCTTGGGGCTCGATTGATTTGAACGAAGTTCGGACGTAACTCGTAGTATTTAGTCGGCCGAATTAGCGTAGCGTCGCCATGGCAAGCATACGGGCAAGCTTTCCGTGCTCATGTTCTGCCTGTATTGGGGAGATTGTACGTTCCATGGGCTCATCGCCCAGTCCCAGGCTATGGAGATTATTTCTTAATGATGTCGGCTTGTTCAGAGCCGTTTGTTTGTTATTTGTAATATGGTGCGGTGTGGAGGGTTTTTTCTGATTTGCCATTCGCCGTAGGGAGGAATTTAGATCCTGTATGTCAGCTAGCCTTTATTAGCAAATTTGGGAGGACGTCCCTGTTCTCCGTTCCACCTTTCTCTCTTTTTAAAAAAAAAGGAATAGCGGGTTAGAAGTACATGGAATAATCTGTTACCTTTGTCGGCTGTTTAGCTGAGGAATGAGGGGGATTGGCCACGTTTCCCTCGTCCGCTGCGCTTTTTGGACCTGGGGAGTTCCCTCGTTCGGCAATGAACTAGGTATCGAGCTGTAGGGTGGCTCGCCTTGTTCTGTATTCTGATACTGCTTTCCGGCTTGATGTTGGCTTCGGTGTTACGCTCAGCCTCATCACTGGTTGAGCTTTGGCACTTCGTGGGTGGACGATCCACTTCCCCCTTCAGGGTCTTGAGTTCGAGTCCCAGTTTGTTAGTCCCGGGCGTTCAAAGATGGCAAAAATGTAAGTCATACCACAAACATACATACGAGGAGTACTAGTCAGCAAATTACACAATAAGCATCGTCTCATATAGTAGGAGGGGAGGCGATATACGCAGGATGTAGGAGGCGTTGAGTGCTAACCTTTAAATTGGATTACGGACGCGTTTTGTACGCGTAGTTGTAGTCCGCCTATGACGGCTCGTGTTCACAATACCTCAGGGCTGCTGCTGTGGCGCAGCGCAATTTTCGTATGTAAACCAGGCATAACTACGATTTCGCGTGAGGATTTATCCTTGGTTGGTTTGACGGTTTCGGGGGTTTACCGACCGGCTTTGCAAGTCAGCATTCGTAATGAAAGGTGAAACTTCACCGAATGGGAGATAGGGCTAAGACCATGTTTGTATCTAGAGGGAACTAAGGCTTTGGCTAGAAAATCCTAACAGACGGCGCCAAATTGTTTGACTAAAAAGTGTTAAACCTTTTTATAAACTAATTAAATAGGATGATTTGAGGTAAATTCTAGCCAAAGATAATTCGTCCTAGATCTGAGGCAGAAGATAAGAACAAGCAAGCATAGCGGAACATAAATTTAATCATAGCAATAATTGAATCTCGTAATGTAAGGAGAGGATGGTGATTTTCGAAAAATTGAATAATAGCGAAGAATACATAGATCAAAAGGGTCACTGATCTTTAACAAGGTTGACCCCTTCCCATTTGATATGATGAGACTAACGATGTACACTGAGGATCGGAACTTCCTTGCTTCTTTCTCCTTAGCAGGGAGAAAGAGATGAAGATCTCTCTCCTTCTCTGAAAATATGTCTGTCTGTGTGGGTTTGTTTCAGCCCCCCTTCTTCTTCTTCTCACTTAGTTTTTATACTAGGTATTCTCATTTACTCAACGGTCATTAGCCATAGCACCTAAGTCATATGACTGTATTACTGGTTGACCCTCTGAAATACCGTAACATCCAATTCGTCATTCAAGCATTCTGAATACACGACCTCGGTCGTGGCCGAGGTGCGTGTTGTTATAGCGTTGTATGGATACGACTTCGGCCGAAGTGAATTTTTGCCGTTCCTCTTCATGCGGATTCTCGTCTGGTCAGATTTCGATCCATACACCAATAACTTTATTCGGGGAAAGTACACAAACAACCGTTCTTAAGGCTGCTATTTAGGGATTAGTCATTACTTATTTTGTCTTGAAAATCTGAACTAAAAATCTTAATTTCAGGATAATTCAGGATATTTATGTCCTGAAAAAATAAACTGGTGTCATATCTCAAGGGGACCAAAATGTTCCCTCCTTCTTCTCCCATGAATTTGAACTAAGAGGCAAAAATATATCAAAAGAAAAAATTATAATTAGGTTTGAAGATTGATACATATGTATGATTAATGTATAATCTAATCTGATCATAATGGATACATTTAATTTAATCTATTTCTTGAGTCAAACTATTTTAGAACTATTAAAGCAAATGCAATAAAAAATGTTATAATTCTCAATCAATTAATGACAATATACAACAGCCTCATGTAGGATTCATAATAGAAAACTACAAAATCATAACTTAAAAAAAAAAAAAAACAAGTAGAAAATCCCAAAATACAAGATATATGAAACCTTATACATAATAAACAAGTTATAATTTCCCCTATTGTTATTGAAGCTTGCATTCAGGCGCAGGTCCTTTAGGAAACCTCCATTTATCCTTACAATAATCATAAATCATATATTTTTTCTGCAAAATTTTCATTTTTGCTTTACTTCTTCGATCCAATTCGTGCGTTAGCCACGCGTTGTTACCAAAAGGAGAAGAGTCGATATTGCACGAAGATGAACTAGTTAATCTTGAATAAATGCAAGCTTCATAAGTAAAATTTTTGTAAGAAGCAATAAAAGGTGCTAATTTCCAATTAGTTTTAACACGACCACCTTGTGTAGCCCAATCATCTGCATTCCATAGACTTGAGTATAGTCTCATTGGTTGATATTTTGGAAATGGAACACCAATTTTTTCTGCATTTTTGTATTCCCTAATTGGTGTACCATCAACATAGAATCTACATTGAAGAACAAATGAGGAAATATCCCATTAAAGAATCTTGGAAATTAAGTTACTAATTGCAGTTTAATTACCAAAATACTCAAAAAAGGCGGTCAAGATCAAATTTTCTAAAGCAAAGTACTCAACATATTTAATAATTTGGCCAATCTTCTAAAATAAGCTTGTTTTGAAAAGTAATTTTCTTAAAAGTATTTTTTTTTAAAAAGTACTTTTATAACTTATTTGGCCAAGCTTCTTTTTTTTGTCAAAAGTATTTTTTTTTGTTGTCAAAAGTGCTTTTTTGCCGAAATTAAGGCGTTTGGCCAAATATTTTGAAGAAATAAAAGTGTTTTTGAGTAGAAGCAGAAGCAGAAAAAAGTAGCTTCTCTTCGAAAGCACTTTTTTGAAAAGAATTTTTGAGAAAAATACACTTAGAAGTACTTTTTAAAAACTTGGCCAAACACTAATTGGTGCTCAAAAGTGCTTTTGAAATTAATTAGCCAAATACAAACTACTTCTCACCAAAAATAGTTTTTTGAAAAGCACTTTTGAAAAAAGCACTTCTCAAAATAAGCAGAATTTAAAAGCTTGGCCAAACAGGCTATTAGTGAGAAGCAGTTTGTGTTTAACGAATTAATTTGAAAAAATACTTTTGAGCAGCAATTAGTATTTTACCAAGCTCTTAAAAAGTACTTCTAAGTGTAATTTTTTCGAAAGTATTTTTCAAAAAAGCTACTTTTTCTACTTCTCAAAAACTACTGCTTTTACTCAAAATCATTTTTTTCCCTTTGAAAAAAGTACTTTTGGCCAAAAAAAAACTTGGCCAAACAGGCTATAAAAGAAATCAGAAGCAAAAAAGTTACTGATAATAACTTACATTATACATTTTGGATTCCAAAGGATTGAATAGGTGTGGTAATCTGCAGTAGGATCAAACCACAAGAAAAATTGTTGTTCTCTATTGCCTTGGCCTAGACTGAAAATATTAGTATGAAGAGTATAAGGATTTCCTGTTGAATTTCCCAAGAATTCAAAGTCTATTTCATCATGCTTGTTTCCTTGTGATGATAGCTGCAACAAAGACAAAAAAAAAAAACAAAAAAAACATACTCAATAAGTGGGGTCTGGAGATGACAGTGAGATATGCTCAGAGGCGGATCTAGGATTTAATGTTTATGGATTCTTGCAACGACCTCGAGTAAATTTTCAATAGTAACTGGGTTCACATTCAAACATTTATAGATATTTAGTGAATTTCTCGAACACATTTATACTGTTTGGACAAAAGCTACTGGGTTCCTATTGGAAACAGCTTCTCTATCCTCATAAGGTGGGGTAAGATCGGCGTACACACTACCCTCCCCAGACCCCACAGTGTGAGATAATACTGGGTATATTGTTGTTGTTGGACAAAAGCTACTGGGTTCATGTGAACCCGTAGGTCGCAAGGTAGATCCGCACCTGAATACACAGCCTTATTCCTACCTTGTGCAGGTTGAAGGACTATGTCCGATAAACTCCCCGCTCAAAGCATGCATACATAATCACAACAGTATAGAAAAAGAAACGCAGCAAAAACGTTATATTAGAGAGCACTTACGTAAAAAGTAGTAACAGTGCCAGCTGAATTTCCAGGGACGAGCTTAATTTGCATATCAATTTTGGCAAAGAGATACTCTTTCTTGGACTGAAATCCTGATCCAGATTGCTTGTCTAAGGAGAGTGTTAAAAGTTCTCCATTTTCATGTATTTTTCCTCTATCGTCTCCCCATGATAATATAAAGTGCTTGTGAAATGTACCATTTACTAATACTACAGGTGTGCTGCATCCATAATTCACCAAAAATAAATTCAGTTCCTTGCCATAGTAAAAGGACAAATAGAAACAAAAGACTATGGGGTCACTTAAAAGAATGTGCGAGAAACAAGAGAAATTAAAGACTATCACGTCACATAAAAGATAAAAGGGCAGCCCGTTATACTAAGCATACAACGTTCACGTGGTCCGGGAAAAGGCCGCACCCCTAGGGGTGTGACCTATAGAATATGAGTTCGAGCTGTGAAACTTATCAGACCACTTAAAAGTAATTGTAGGTAATTCCCCAGAAAATATGAGATTAGTAATCTGGAAAAAAAAATTGCTACATCATGTTAAGATACACTTACAATGTAAAAATACTTTATTTTATCTATATATATACAACAACAACAATAACAACCCAGTACAATCCCACTAGTGGGGCCTCGGGAGGGTAGTGTGTACGCAGATTTTACCCCTACCCCGAAGGAGTAGAGAGGCTGTTTCCGTGTATATATATATATATATATATATATATATATATATATATATATATAAAAGTTAAATCCTTTGGTTTATTCTAATTTTTTGATGTCTAATTCATTAGTGTAAAATTTATTATATATGGCAGAGCAGTTCTCACATATTATTTTGTTAACCACTAATTATTAATTAAGTAATGCAAAAATTAATACATAAGCTTTTTCTACTGTTTACTATTAGTTACTTGACAACTGCAATTTAATCCAAAGCTTTTAGTAAAAAAAAGGTTCACATACTAGTCAATATTGGGGAATGTGAAAATAAGGTCCAATTAAGTATTGTAAGAAAATAAAAATAAAAAGCAAATAAAAATTGGAAAAAGGAAAAAAATTGTGTACCTGTCATCAGTTTCTTGGGATTTAGACTTCACTAAGATATGATTAGGGGTCTTCTCCAGGTTGCGACGGGCTGAACTAAACGACTGAGATATGATAACATCTATCTGCTCATGTAATTAATTCCACAAATTAAACATGATTAATTTTAACTCCGAGAAGAAAAATATGACATGACCCGTGGCGGAGCTACAATTTCACCAATGTCTTAATTTGTGTTAAAAAAATTATTTAATATATAATAATTGATCTAAAACCCAATGATATGCCGTTTCAATAATTCAGAATTCATAAACTCAAAATTTTATGCCAGAGGGAGATAGAGATAGGAGACACTGAAATCATATCCCTAGTTTTAAGCATAATTTTCATTTATTGGGATCTTTATTTTCAAGGATAAAAAAGAAGAAGAGGAAATGAGATGAGTGTTTTATAATCGAAAAGAAAACATGATTTGGACATTCGATAAAATTGAAACGATTATAAGAAAAACACAATGAGAAAATATGCACTTCACACAATCGTACAAAACCAAAATCAAATTATCATATCGAATAAAATTTTCATGTCAATGCGAGTTAAAGATGCAAATGAAGGATGATTATACCATCTTTAAGAAGATAATTACAGAAATAATTAAAAAATTTATTAAAATTCTTACCTTAAAGACAAAAAGGGCAGCAACGAAGAGCAATATAATGTATGGAAGAGAAGACCTAGACCTAGATGAAGAAGATGAAAACCTTGCCATTGAACTAATTTGATAATATGAATTTTTGAAACCTCATATTGCTTTCTTTTTGTATTACTCATAATTATTGTATACAAATGGAATTTCGTTGTTCATTGATTAATTAGTATTTTTTTCATCGTAGTGGCTTCATATTGGCTACCAACTACGTTCGTTCCTTCTTTCTTGCTGGCTCCAATCATCATCACCTAATTTTTTGTGGTCAATTGTTCGTATTTAGACGTAAAATACAGCCTCTGCTTCGATTTATATGAAGGTGTTCGGATTTTAATAGTCAAATAAATTATAATTTAATTATATATTTATATATTTTTTAAATTATTAATTATTATGATTTATAAAACTTTTTATGTAATTTTTAAATATGTAAATTTTATTTCAAAAAATTAAAAAAATTTATGCCTAGATATATGGTCAAAATTAAAAGGTTTAAATCTGGAAAAGCTAAAAGGTTTAAATTGGAATAAAGGGAATAGCATCTTCTTTTGTGCTTTAATAATTTGGTCTCATTTCTTTATTATTCTTTTCTCTACAATATGGAATATACATGCTAGTTGTGATATTTACAATAATTAATTGCACCGCATGACAATTTCTTTTTGTTTTGTTATTGTCGGTGAGTGTGAGAACTCAACCACTTTCTTTTATCACTTTAACAGGCTGAATATTATTTTATAATTGTATTTGACTTAAAAAAGTTCTCTCTCTCATACACACGTTGAAAAAGATGATATTTGATGTTGGAGAGTCTATTTTGATAGCTACAAATAAGGGGTGAAGTGCAACAATAGCCACTTTTAAACCCGTTATTTAAAATAAATTCATAATGTACAATGTATTTAAAGGTTAGCCAATTCAACCAAACTTCAGGACTAAGTATCCTGAATTTGGAAATAATTTTGAGTTGCTAATTTGAAAATCAGGACTAAGTGTCCTGAATTTTTGAACTGCTAATTTAAAATTCAGGACATAAGATTTGATCTTCTGGACACAATTTTCGAACTTTAGGACATAATGTCCTGAAGTTTGAATTTTGAGGTTTAAACTCTAGGATGTCGTGTCTTGAAGTTTGAGCGAAATTGGCTAATATTTAAATATATTGTAAACTGTGAATATATTTTAATGAGCATGCTTTAAAAGTGTGCTATCTGGTGTCATTTCCATACAAATAAGCTCCAAAATGTCTAAAATTTTGCATCAATTGAAGACGTTGTTTGGCGAAGTAATTGCTTATTTCATTCATCAAAAGTCAATTTGAATTTAAACTTTAAAAAGTCCAAATTAGAAACTGAAAATGGAAACTAAAGCTGCAAATTATATAGATCTTTGTTTGGGATTGTTTGCACCGAGTGACCTTTTCTGAGGCCAATCTTTAAATTCTATCCGCCTTTAAAAGTAGTTTGGTGATTTCTTTTTCTTTTTCAGATAAATGTAATCCATTAAGCTAAGAATGGACACAATTTAAAGAGAGACCAAGAAAAGGCCATTTGTGCAAAAGCGCACTTTGTTTGAAGGTCTGATAAGTCTTTAACCTTTAGTCCAATTTGAACCAAACTCTTCAATTCGTTTTATTAAGTTAAACAAGATAATCAATTGAGACAGTTTGTGGATGTTTATTCTATTTTCTGTTACCACAAAATGTTTTGAGATGAACTCATACATTTTTAAAATGAATATGATCGAATATCTTCAAACAAATTAGTACTATTAAAGCATTAATCAATTAAAATCTCTAAAATTAGTTTGGCCCTCCGGTGCATATCAGCCAAGTTTGCACTACTTTTCTAAAAATAAAGATAATTAAGACCATACACCGAGAATGTAATGTACACGGACCTTACCCCCACCTCAACAAGGTAGAAAGGGCAAATAAGATAAGGAAAGACGACAAAAGAGAAACTGGCCTATATTTTACCAATTAGAAACAAATATCGGCCAGTGCAAACAACAACATAACCAGTGTAGTTCCACAAGGTCTGGGGAGGGTAGAGTGTACGCAGTCCTTACCTCTACCTTTTAAGAAGGCAAAAAGGCTGTTTCCGGTAGACCCTCGGATCAGGAAAAATATAGGTCAGTGCAAAAAACAAACATATATTAGCGACAGCTAAACGTTCTATGACTATATATACATAGTGGAAAGTAGAGCACTGCATATGACCTAAAACATAAACATAAACATAAACAATAAAATAAATTATCACAGTAATATGAATAGATATAATATATGGATGCCTTACCAATTTTGGAGAGGATTTCCAAAAAGATAGAATATACAAAATATCACTAGTCAGAGGGGAAAAACGAAAAACATCCTTAAAAATTTCTACTAACTACCAACTAAACGAACTAATATAATTGCTAAAATCTAGATCTAACTAATATATACGAATAGTATATAAGTCTACTAATAAAATAACCACATGTTATCAACCCTACTTTCCAGAAATAGTATTTGATTGACTACTCTCACCATTCACCAAATTCTTCATGTTATATTCTGGTAAATACATAGTAGAGTTTACCATCTCACAATTCACAAGATATTGGTCAATGAGCTCACCACTGTCCAATTTTTCAAGTCCCATATACTCATAATCTTGCCCTAAATAGCCACCAATACATGAACTAAAGCAAGGAATATCACCAAATCCTTTGCTTTTCATGTTATCATCTTGTCCAATGAAATTGTTATTAGCCATCATAGAAGAGATTGGTTCAATCTTCATAGGTGAAGGGGGGTAGTGAAATTTATCATTTGTCACAAAACCTTCATTGAATCCAGGTACACAACTTTGGTAGTCATATGCAGTAGTTGTTGACCATGGCATGTCACAAAATTCAGGCACACAACTTTTTGGGAAGTTACCAAATCTTGTGGGAACTTGTGGGTGAAATGTCGGTACGCGATTGTTGGAATGTAATGTATCCTGAATACAGTTTATGGAGTCGTGTCTGGTAGAGTCTTGACTTGTAGCTTCGAAAGTAATATTAGCAAACTCATTGCTTAAATTTCCATCAGAGGACTCACCAAATTGCCCATCATCATTAAAGTCTTGAACAGAATCATTACTATTTCCTCTTCCTGTCTTAGTTTCATATGCATCCCTAATTCTCTTTCTTTGAGTGATCATGGTGTTATCTCTACCTGATTTCTTGTAGATCCTGCACAATACCCATTCATCCAACTACAAAATTTGAAAGAAAAAAAGAAGAGGAAACAATGACATAACAATGTTAATTAGGATACAAAGCAATTTATAAGGAAAAAAAGAAATCAAAAACATTTAAGCAAACAAAATCAACATAGGAAAACAATGAAATAATAAAGGTAGAGTTTAAGTTTTATGACATCTAGTTGGCCTATGGCAACTAGAGTCAGACCTCTCTATTAACAACATACTTATATAATAGTTATTCACTACAAAAGTCAAGTTTTTCTTGGAACCATTTTTTATATTAAGTTATAATACTTCTTCTGTTCCAATTTATGTGAACCTGTTTGACTGAGCACGGAGTTTAAGAAAAAATGAAGACTTTTAGAATTTGTGGTCCTAAACAAGTCAAAAAGGGGCTCAGAGTATTTGTGTGGTTATAAATGCTTCTCATTAAAGGTAAAATTGTAAGTTTAAGCTAAATTGTTACCAAATTTAGAAAGGAGTCATTCTTTTTGGAACGGACCAAAAAGGAAATAGGTTCACATAAACTGGAACAGGGGGAGTATATGTTTTTTATAACAACACTTCACTATAGCAACAAAAAACCCGAAACAAACGAGACTGTTATAGAAAAGTTAAAGTGAATTGATGCATATATCAGAGTATATTACTTAAATAACTCTATATAAGTACGAAAACCAAAGCATTGGAGAAATTTTAGTTAAGCAACAAAAGTTTAGATTAGGACATTTTTAGATACCATTTTTGATAAACCAAATAATTAGATTAGGACAAATATAGAAAGTAAGAATAGTTACCTTCCAGTCATTAATGTCTCTTTCAGCTAAATTTGGAATGTCAGGGACTCTATACTCGTGCATAATCCAATTAGTCTTGTCTCCTTTTGGAGGCTTTCCAATGTAATAAACTAAAGACTTTTTTAATCCAATTATCACATTTTTATTATCCTTGATTTGTTTATCAGCTCCAGTAGCTTTCCAATATCCATCACCAGCAGCTCTATTTGGTCGATTTCCATTTCTGTACTTACGATCTCTTGGTGTTAAGATATACCATTCTTTTTCTTCAGTAGTTGGCTTAACATGTGCTGCAAAAAATATTGAAATAACAAAGGATTTAGCTTATATGCACTAGGAGCGGCGAAGCTAGGAATTTACATAAGGGTGTGAAAAAAATTCCCTGTTCAATATGTGTTATATACCTCTAAAACGTAATATTTTAGCTATATATACGGTATAATTTTTCAACAAAGGGTGGCCAATGGACCACCCTTATTACCATGTGGCTTCATCCCTGTGCACTAATTACGCTATCAGTATAGTTTAAGCTGTTATAATGGATCATATATTTATTTTTCAGGTTACGCTATCAGTATATTTTAACTTGTTGTAACAGATAACAAACTTATTTTTTAGGTTACTAATCCCATTTTTTAGGACGGTTACTTATAGTTATTGTTTAAGTGATCTGATAAGCCTACCATCTGTGTATACAATTTAAACTCTATTGACAATATAATTGAACATTACACATTCACACTTCTTGTTAGAACATTACACCTTAGTTAGAATGTAGTTTAACAAGTTTACAAGTAATGTAACACTCAATTTTCTAAGTTTTAGATGTGAATTTAACTTTTAATATATAATATCAATGTAAAAGAATTTTAAATTTTCACATCACCTAAGAGATATATATAACTATATATAGGTAACAATATAACTATTATCTAAAATAGGTAAAGGTATTAATTAACACAGAGAATTTTAATAACCTGAGATATTATGTAGAACAAAACTCGATCACTTGGAAGCCAATGCCAGTCATCAAAACCCTAAACCCTAAATCAACTTACACCAATTCACAAAACCCTAAAACAAGATATTGAATATAATTAAACAATCAAATGAGAATAAAACACACTGTATACATATACAAGAAGAAAAAACACACAAAAATCTTAAACCCTTAAACCCTAGTCATCTTAAACCAAAATATTTAAAAAAAGAAAAATGTTCCAACATGTTATTAAAAAAATTATTTTCATACATACCAGCAATCAACTCAGGGTTGTACTTATAAATATTGATTTCATAAATCCTGTTTGGATACAAAGGCAAGTTATCCAACTTCCTCTTCAGATAATACGTAACGAGCTCGGAATCAGTAGGGTTAAAACGATAACCAGGAGGGAAATTATTGATATAAGCATCAATTTCTTCAGCAGAAGTAATTTCACCATTTTTGTTATTGTTGCTAAGAACTGCAGTAACTGGAAGTTCATTTATAGGTATTTGATCAGTTAAATTTCCTTTAGAAATATTAGCATTGTTTGTAGGAGAAGATGATGAGTGATGGTTTTCCATCGTATAGGGGACTCTCTCAAAGAAATTATGAAAACCCTATACCTTAGATTAGATGAAAGATGTCAATTAAAAGTCTAGGATTAGAGTTTTATAATTATAAAAAATGGGGTTTAATGTATTTCTATTAGAAAAGGAATGGCCAGTGAGTATTTTACTTCAACAAGATAACTACTTCCTTATGTATTTCCGATAAATTTTGTTGTTGATTAGATGGAATTTGGTAGTCAATCTAAAATCCGTTTAATTTAATGATAGATAATTAATTAATTTATCTTTGGAAGATAGGAGTAATTAATTTGAGAATACACCCCTTATATTTGTAAATAAAACACTTAACCCTTACATTATTGGGCATATTACACAAATATAACTACAAAAACTGATGCAAAAATGATAAATTTAGAAAGGAAAAGTTCCCTTGTAGAATGTTCATTATGTGAGGGGCTTAAGTTTGAAATTTTTAATGAAGGGTTTATTTGCAAACGAGTTACATATTTTAAGGATTTTGATCGATTTGAAATAAATCGTTCTTTTCCGTATTTCCCGATTTCTTTTAGAAAAAATGTCTTAAAACTAAGAATATTCAATTTAACCAGCTGTAAATTCTTCAAAACTAATAGATAAACTTGAATCCACAAATATCAAACATCATATTAGCATCCAAGAATATAAATGTGGGGTACTTTTTCCTTACATGATGTTTGTTAAATAATAAATACATATTCTTAAATTAATTTGTCATTTAACTATAATACATTAACATAATTATGTGCATGCATAAGATTCGAGTTAGCTTTTTCAAAGAAGAGCTCACGAATATTGTCCTCCATCCTTTTGTTTTGAAGGCCCTCTTTACGAACAATTGAGACGAGTTGATAAAAGCTACTATAGTTTTCTAGGCTAGTTCCACGTAATGATGAATTAAATATTTCTTCAGATTTAACCCCAAATTAATGGATATATGACATGATATATATTTTTTAAACACTTTTATTAATTTAAACATCCCAAAATTCACTGTAGTTGGAAGTAAGTGCTAATCAGCCAAAACAATGTCAAGGAGCTGATCTAAAAGTTCAACGAAAAAGTCGAAGTTCGTAAGCGATGAGTAATTTGCTATAACATATTAAATTAAAATTAGGCCTAAATAATAATAATAACAATAATAAAAAATATAATATATTTAGTATGATTTCACAAATGAGGTCTAGGGAAAGCAGAGAGTATGCAGATGTTATCCTTACCTTGTGTGAGGTAGAGAGATTGTTTCCGATAGACCCTCAGCTCAAGAAAATTATTTTCAAAATTCTAACGACCCGACCGGTCTTTTTGAGCTCTAGTGCGTCGTTCGGCGGTTTGAAACCTTGAGTAGCTTCACTTCATGTATTATGACTTATACACGTAGTCATAATTGAATTTCGGTAAGTTCGGAGTTGATTCGGAAGGAAATTCTCAATTCGGAAGCTTTAAGTTGGAAGAGTTGACCAAGATTTGATTTTTGAGTAAATGACCTCGAAATCAATATTTGAAGATTCCAATAGGTTCGTATGACGATTTCGGACTTGGGCGTATGTTCGAATTGAGTATCGGATCGCTCGGGAGCATCTCGGCGCTTATTGTGGAAAGTTGTCATTTTGAAGGTTTTACTTTTTTCTACGTTTGGTTTGAAGTGGACTTTGGTGTTATCAATGTCTGTTTGGGATTCCGAGTCGTGAAATAGGTTTGTATCGTGATTTATGACTTGTACGTAAAGTTTAGCGTCATTCCGGAATGTTTTGATATGATTCGAATGCGTTCGTCAAAGTTTGAAAGTTAAAAGAAAGATTTTGATCGTCGATTCATGATTTTGATGTTATTCATGGCGTTTCGAGCCTTTGGATAAGTTTGGATAGTGTATTAGGACTTGTTTGTGTGATCGGAAGCCATCCCGAGGGCCTCCGGTGTGATTCGGAGTGGTTTCGGACCAAGTTTGGGTGTTTTGATATTGCTGGTTTTCCTCTCAATGACAGATTCGAGAACAAATACACATTCTCGTGATTTGTATCCAAGGGTCACTTAGACATTGAAAAATTGGATACTGCTGGACACATATTCTCTTCGGAACGATTCCAATTATTTTTTTTATTTAATTGTATTCTTTTTATTCAAGAAGTTTGACCCCCCTCTAATTTTTTTGTTTTCTTTATTTGATTTGCGTTTTCTTTGGCGACTTAGATTCCTATTTAATGTGTCTCACAACTCCTCGTTCAATTCTTTCGAATTCATTGGATCCTTTCCGTGTTCGAGAATCCTCCCTTCTTCCACTCCGCCCCGAAGAGTAACTAGGACCATCCAATGGCTTTGGCTACTCTAACCTTCCCGACCACGATTTTTTTTGACCCCCGAATTTGGAGTATCCTACTTTCACGCAATTCACAGGGTTCAACAAGCAACCGATATTTCACGATCAAGGGTGTAATACTCTTTGTAGTAGCGGTCCTTATATATCGTATTAACAATCGAAATATGATCAAAAAAAATCTCTATTTGATAGGGCTTCTTCTTATACCTATGAATTCCATTGGACCCAGAAATGATACATTGGAAGAATCCATTGGAAGTAACTATTCCAAAAATGGAAAGTTCGACACAATTGGATTTTTTTTTGGAAATTGGAAGCAGTTACTAATTCATGATCAAGATAGCCGTTTGTTCCGGTATAAATAGTCATTAACTGCTCTTCTACCGCGAGAGGAGCTGATTGGGATTGTTTAAGATTAAATATTAAATTAAAGTATAAAGTAAAGGCTCCGGTGTATAGAGAAGACCTCACCGTTTAAGAAGTAACCATAGAAACGTAGGAACCCACTATTTATTTTTTGATTTCTTTTATTTACTAGATTTTTGATACCTAGGAAAATACAATTTTTTTTATTTCTTTCTTATTTCGCAGTGAAATACCTAAAAAAAAAGAAGAAGAAAAAATCGTGGTCGGGAAGGTTAGAGTAGCCAAAGCTCTCTCCCTCCCGGAGCCCAGGTATCATATACGCCCCCAAAATAAAGAGCCTTGAATACTAGAAGAAAAGCACCTAGACCTAACAAGATTAAGTGAATACCTAAAACGGATCAATATCATGAATAACAATATCTGAACTATCAAATCAATTCGTCGTCGAGAATTAAATAGTATAACATTGGAAGTTCTTTTATCCATACCGCCCCAAACTTGGATTTCTGACCCAATCCAAAATTCCTTTATTTATTTATCATTATCATTTTTTCTCATCTGTTCTTTTTTTTTTCTCTCTAATCTATCTAGTTCCTTCTTGTACAATCATCTGATGAGATTACACAAGTTTTCTCGAAGCTTCTTGTTCATATCTCTCATCAAAAGGTGCTATTCTATAATGTCTGTCTAGCCCGAAACGCGATTGATTTCTAAGATCACTTCCGGTCCTAGGCTTTTTATTAGTTAGAGTGTGTTGGTGTGCAGGTGTGCTTCCCGATCGCGAAGGTAGTCCCGCGATCGCGAAGGAAGCTGATGAAGGGCCCTTGTTTTTCTGTTCATGAATGCGAGGTGGCTCACGCGAACGCGAAGAAGGACCTGGCCCCACTTCACGAACACGTAGGCTTGATCGCGAACGCGAATGCGAAAAAGGCTGTGAGGCAGAAGGCCTTCGCGAACGTGAGGCGTAGAGCACGAACGCTAAGGGCAGGGTCAGATGGGCATCGCAACGCGATCAGGTGGTCGCGAACGCGTAGAGTAGCTGGCCAGCTAGGAGGAGTTGGACTTCGCGATCGCGAGGCTTTTTTCACGATCGCGTAGAAGAGCGGGTCTGGGCAGATTTGATTTAATATGGGATTTGACTCATTTTCCTTCATTTTCACTTGATTGGGCGATTTTTGGAGCTCTTGAAGAGGAGATTTTTATCATCTAGGTCAAGGTAAGTAATTCCCACATCTTATTAGTTAACTACATGGATTCTACAAGTATTTAAACATAGAAATTGGTAGAAATTGTGAGATTTTGAAAAAAACTTAGAATTTGGTATTTTTGGATTTTGACCACGAAATTGGACATGAATTTGGGAATAAATTACATATTTGAGTTTGTGATGTTATGGGTAATGTTTATCTTCAAAAATTTTCGGAATTCGGGCATATGGGCCCGAGGGTTGACTTTGTTGACTTTTCGAGCGGAGTTGAGAATTATTACAAATTAATTAATTATGATGTTGGAGTATATTTTTATTGGTTTTCATGATTGTTTGACTAGTTTTGGATCGATGGGCATTGGTTTGAGGTGCTACAGAGGTGTTGGAGTAGGTTATGGAACTTCAAAGCGAAGTAAGTCTCCTGTCTGACCTTGTGAGGGAGGATTTACCCCGTATATGTTATACTTATTACATGCTACATATTATGGGAGCTACGCATGTATGAGATGACGAGTATCCTTGCGTATGCTAGAATTCCTGACTATGTCTAGGTAGACTTAGATTCGCGCCATACTTTAATTGTACTAATTGAGTTATTCTTGCCTGTTTAAATACTTTTTTTCGCATTACGACTTGAGACTAGACTCGTGTAGAGTAATGGACTCACTATTTTGGATATTTGACGAGCTACTTGATTAGCCGTGGAAAATTGTGCTTCCCTTACAAATTTCTTCCACGTTGAGCGTATTCATCGTAAAGTTTTCTTAAATTTCATAACTCACACGTATATTCGTATGTGGGGTCAAGGACCCGTTATAGCTTCTTATTCTAATGGGATCGGGTTGTTCACCTCGACGGGATTATTGTAATACACTCTTATGGGATCGGGCCGTATGGGACCGGGTCGTTCGCCTCGGCAGTATCACGTATCATATTCTTGTGGGATAGGGCCGTTCACCTCGGCAGGATTATTGTACACTCTTATAGGATTGGGTCGTTCGCCTCGACAGGATATAACACACTTTTATGGGATCGGTCTGTTTGCCTCAGCAGTATCACGTATCATATTCTTATGGGATCGGGTCGTTCGCCTTGGCAGGATTGGATATCACACTCTTATGGGATATGGCCGTTGGCCTCGGCAGTTCTATGAAACACTCTTATGTGCTCGGGCTGCTCGTCTCGGCAGAATCGTGCGAAATACCTTATACAGAGTCCGTATACTCACGAGTTTCCTGACTTGAGATGTGACTATTGATTTGGTATTGACTATTACGTATTCCATTTGAGGAGGTACCCGACAATTAAGGACTTTATGTTCATTGTTCAGCTGTAGACCATATTATTTGTCTATATATATACTCATTATTTAATTACCATGTTTCATACTTGTCTACTTTATTATATTTGATTTACTGGACCACTAGTAAGTGTCAATGTCGATCCCTCGTTACTACATCTTCGGGGTTAGGCTAAATACTTATTGGGTACGCGTTAATTTACGTACTCATGTTGCACTTCTGCACTTAATGTGCAGGATCTGACAGGTTCATTTGGTGGTCACTTGGGTGCGTAGGCGTAGCTGCCGAGGGGACTTTATGGTGAGCTGCATTCCATGCTACGATTCACAGCATACAGAGTCTCCGTCATAATTATTTACTTTTTCCTGTCTATCTTGTATTCGAGACAGATGTTGTATGGTTATTGTACTTTCTAGTAGATGCTCATGCACTTGTGACACCGAGTTTTGGGGGTTCCTAGTGGATGTTCATTATTGTAGTTCACGTTATTAGTATCATTTCACTTTATGATTTATATTCGGAATTTGGTAAAGAAAATCACAGTTTTCTGAGAATGCTAGATTTTATTCTATTTATTTAATAAAATTCCTGATTTTAAAAATTAAAAGGAATAATTATTTAGATGGTTCACCGTTCGCTTGCTAACGGCGACGTTGGGCGCCATCACGGCCTATAGTGGATTTTGGTTCGTGACACCTTGGTATCAGAGCACTAGCTTTACTTAGGTCTCACGAGTCATGAGCAACTCTAGTGGAGTCTTGCGGATCGGTATGGAGACGTCTGTACTTATCTTCGAGAGGCTACATGGCTCTTAGGAGAATTTCCCTTCCTTGATTCCTCATCGTGCAATTTAATTTCGTTGAAGCTTATGCCTTCAGTTCCTTCCTACTCATTCGTAGGTGACGTCAGGCATTTGTTATCATTCGAGCATCGATGAGTTGTGAAGATGCCATAGATGTGGTGCAGGATGTTTCTCCCTGTGTATTTTGGTGTGCTATTATCATCGCATTGTGGAAGGGTATTCTGTCGTTTCAGCCCAGTGTTGGTGTTGCCTACGGTCGAATTGGATATTTTCGAATCCGGTGAAATTTTTGCATTGAGGCTCGTCGACATGTTAGTCTTCATTTGTTTGCCTCTAGGCACAGTATTGTGAGATGGAACCTAAGAGGAAGTTATCAGAGATGGTTGTGTGTTGCGACTTCAGTATCGAATCAGCATTTTCGGTGTTAATGGTTCGAGGGAGATGCTCTCCAAGGTGGTTTATGTGCTTAGAAATTTTGAATGAGACGAGAAGGGCTTGATTGGAATGTAGGAAAAATGTGAGTATTCGATCATTGTTTTGGATGCGATACAGCGTCGAGTTTCCATATTGTTGGACCTTCGGGTGATGTCAACGAATGAAAGGATTCTTACGGCCGGTAGATCGGTGTGGACCCAGGGAGATTAATTGATTTCATGATGGATGTAGCTATAGCAATGACGTTGGAGGAGGTCGATATGAGGTTACACATGCGGGCTATCTCATGTGAGCAGGTTAGCGGTTGTGTGGTTTTGATGAGGTTCCTATGAAGAGTTCCACATTCTACCCATCATGGGATGCATGTATTGCATTGTGAGCTTGGGTCGCATGAAGAAGACGGTATGACCCCTAAGAGGTTGAGCGTGCGATGGTGGCTGATAATTCGGGAGGCGATATGATTGGTGCAACAAGAGCTTAAGAGAAATTGGCCGAGTAACGCTGTGAGATTATGGTAACTAGGAAGAAGAAGTCGTTGTGGGGTCTGAATCTATGTGATTGTAGCATCAAGCTAAGTGGGGGATCCTGTCGTCTGCGATTGGGTCACATGGTTGTGTGCCTGTGCAGTTTCTGGCTATCGGTGCATTGGTGGATTAGTTATGACCAAGAGAAGAAAACATGAAGGGTATTTTAGGGAAGGAATTTGACATATATGTGCTACATTTCACCTTATCGATTCATGTGCAGATGTTGGGTACGACTCAGAATTTATACCTCTTGTGGATGTGATGTGCAAGAAAAAGAATTCAGTTACTTCTTTAGAAGTGTTTATGTGCTAGCAGAGCACTAGAGTTTGGTCATATATTCGGGACCCGGACAGAGTAGGTGATTGTCAATAATGGTTCTAGTGGGTTCAAGAATTAAAGTGCGGAGTTTAAGAATTTTGGGTTCGTTATGCGGCTGAGGACTAGGTTTCGCAGCAGAGTGTGAAGAATACTTGCGGAATTTCTATGTTATCATCGGGTCTACGGTGCAGTGTTAGAGAAATGAGAGAAACAGTTTCGGATTCGCAAGAGGTCTCCAGAACGGGTGTATCAGCTGGAGATAGTATTGAGTGCATGAGGATGGTATAAGATGGCTGATGGGTATTGAGACGA
Source organism: Nicotiana attenuata (assembly GCF_001879085.1). NCBI lineage: Eukaryota > Viridiplantae > Streptophyta > Magnoliopsida > Solanales > Solanaceae > Nicotiana > Nicotiana attenuata. Next base: position 135,155 of record NW_017671149.1, on the reverse strand, counting down.
TGTGGTCTTGTGATTTGGTCCACTCGGGATGTGTAGTTTGGGGCCTATTATGTGCTTGAATAGAACGATTATTTCGAAGGCAAGTCAAGAGTAAATTGAAAGAAGTTGAGTTAGTTAGTAATGGTTTAAATCAGCAGGGTTGTGGAAATAATCAGTTCCTTCGGTGTGGTAAGGCTATACAAGCAGTTCTTGGCTTTACGTGCGGGCTTGATAGCCGCCGTAGTTCAATTAATTTGGAGGTATGTGATTCTGATGGCTTGGTTATGTGTGGATGGATTATGGAAGAGGGATGGTAGTTTAGACCTCGACTTGAGGTTTGCATTTTCTGCGATGAGAAGTTGGTTAGGTGGCGATTCTTCTTCTGAAATGAGCTAAGTGAAAGTTTTTGAGCCGATGAAGTGCTAACTTTACTAATGGTTTAGGAGATTATGATGAAATTCTTGTACTCTCAAGTAGCAGCATGATATGTGCAGTGAGCGGTATAGAGATTAAAAGTTGAGGATCGGGGTTGCGGTTCAATTTTGATAATAATATCACGAGCTCGGAAGAGCAGGGGGAAGATTTCATATGTTTAGAGTATACGGGCTTTATCTTAGTGTCGCGTAAGAATAGTGTTCTATGTAAGAGGCATGGTGAATTGATTTACGGATTCTTGATTTGCACTACGGAATTTGTATGTTTGGTGGTATGGATGTGCAAGCCTTGCTACCTGGTGCGGGAGGTCGTGGAGTGATTCCTGCAGGATGATTGTATAAGGGTGACGTGTCAGCCATTTATGTGGTAGATTGAAATCAGGTATGGAGATTCTAGTACTATCGCTGATGGGAGAGTTTATGTCTGAGAGACGCTCTATTTCTCTGGTTGCGTACTGTGGAAGTTTTTTCCTAATTTGATGGTTGATCGTATGCCTCATGGATATGGTCATTGTGGATCTTTGGGGAGGTTATAGACCCATTTGGAGATGATCGGAATCAGTTTGAGGTCCGTTGGTAGGCCTAATATGAAAGTATATATTTTATACCAGATCAGATATGATTATTCGGCATAGCATTGCTTATGGGTGATTCTTCAGGCATAGTGGATAATATTCATAGCGTCGTCTATTTCAAGTGCTACTCTATTATTCTGTGTGGGTTGTGAGGAAACTTAATTATCCACGCGTGTATTGTGGCCTTGTGTAGCTCATCGTTTGTTGCACATTATCTATGCTTGCATTATGTAGTGCATGGCGTTATCCGTCTCCCCAGGGTTGCATTTATGCACTTGGTGCCCTTGTGGTCGATACTCAGGCATTTTGTGGGTAGGAGCATTATAATATGATGAGTATTTCTTATTGGTTGTTATGTGTGGACCGGGTGGTATGCCGCCATGGGTATCATGTTTGGATAGGGTTGCACGCAACAATGGTATCATGTATGCATCGGGTTGCACGCTGTGACGGTGAGGTGTTGAGTACAATTATTTATACTTATTTTGTGTGATTTGTTTCTCATCTCTAAGATCTGTTCATTGCATTCGTTTGGCGGTTTTACTCGTTACGCGAGCTGGGTAGTTCTTTTCCAGAGTTCACTCTTCCTTATGTGTCATATTCGAGTTGTAGCTTATTGGTGCATTGATGGCATCATATGAGATTTTAGACGGTGTTTGAGGTGGCTTATTGCCCGAGCAGCTTGTACTGGGTGAGACGAGGTTATTAGACCTGAAATCAGGGCGATCGGATTTATGTAAGGTATATTAAAGAGAAAATATCACTATTTAGTTTAGAATGAGGTAATGGCTCTTGTCAGGCGGAGAAACTCCATGAGTTATTGATTTTGACGGGTGGTTATGAGTTCCTGCACATCTCTTTTATTGTTGCGGTATTGTGAGGTTTGAGATAGAGCTTATATGTATTATAAGGTATACAACGGGCATCTGATGAATTTGCAGCTATTGTAGTTGGAGGATGTTATTATGGACATACGAATTGTGCGGTGCTTTGTGTGATCTCAGCATGGGTGCATGATCATATTTGGTACATTAGGTTGAGATTGTTACGGTGTTCGTATGTTAGAATCAGGTCTCGTGGAGAATTTTGGATGTTGGAATTTGGTTCAAAGGCTTCTTGGCTAAGGAAAAAGGGAGGATCTTCAGTCTAGCTCAAGCTAATGTGCTCATGTGAGTTGTGATGGCACGGGTAGGTGCACGAGGTGTTAAACAGTGATTTTGGGCAACTCCGGAATAGTTGTTGGCACGTTCGAGGACGAACGTATGTTTAAGTGGGGGGAGAATGTAACAACCCAATCGGTCGTTTTGAGCTCTAGCGCGTCGTTCGGTGTTTTGAGGCCTTGAGTAGCTTCATTTCATGTATTATGACTTGTACGCATAGTCGGATTTGAATTTCGGGAAGTTCGGAGTTGATTCGGAAGGAAATTCTCCATTCGGAGGCTTTAAGTTAGAAGAGTTAACCAAGGTTTAACTTTTGAGCGAATGACCACGAAATCGGTATTTGAAGGTTCCAATAGGTTCGTATGATGATTTCGGACTTGGAGGTATGTTTGGATTAGGTATCTGGTGGGAGCATTTCGGCGCTTATTGTAGAAAAATGGTATTTTGAAGGTTTTAGAATTTTCTATGTTTGGTTTGAAGTATACTTTGGTGTTATTGATGTCCGTTTGAGATTCCGAGACTTGGAATAGGTTTGTATCGTGATTGATGACTTGTCCGTAAAGTTTGACGTCATTCCGGAATGTTTTGATATAATTCGAGTGCGTTCGTCGAAGTTTGAATGTTTGAAAGTTGAAAGAAAGATTTTGATTGTCGGTTCATGATTTGGATGTTATTCGTGGCGTTTTGAGTATTTGGATAAGTTTGGATAGGGTATCGGGACTTGTTGGTGTGATCAGACGGGGTCTCGGGGGCCTCGGCTGTGATTCGGGGTGGTTTTGGACCAAGTTTGGGTGTTTTGATATTGCTTGTGTGCAGGTGTGCTTTGCGATCGCGAAGAAGGTTGATGAAGGGCCCCTGTTTTGCTCTTTGTGAACACGAGGAGGCTCGCACGAATGTGGAGAAGGACCCGGCCCTACTTCATGAATGCGTAGGCTCGATCGCGAATGCAAAGAAGGCTGGGAGGGGGATGGCTGTGAGGCAGAAGGCCTTCCCGAACGCGAGGCGTGGAGCGCGAACATGAAGGGAAGGATCAGCCGGGCATCGCAAATGCGGTCAGGTGGTCGCGAACGTGTAGAGTAGCTGGGCAGCTAGGAGGAGTTGGCCTTCGCGATCGCAAGGCTTTTTCTGCGATCGCGAAGAAGAGCGAGCCTTGGCAGATTTGATTTAATACGGGATTTGCTCATTTTCCTTCATTTCACTTGGTTGGGCGATTTTTGAAGCTCTTGAAGACGAGATTTTCATCATCTATGTCTAGGTAAGTAATTCCCAAATATTGTTAGTTAACTACATGGATTCTACAAGGATTTAAATATGAAAATTAGTAGAAATTATGAGATTTTGAAAGAAACCTAGAATTTTGTATTTTTGTATTTTTGACCACGAAATTAGACATGGAATTGGGAATAAATTTTATATTTGAGTTCGTGATGTTATGGATAATGTTTATCTTCGAAAATTTTCGGAATTCGGGGACATGTGCCTAAGGGTTGACTTTGTTGACTTTTTGAGCGGAGTTGGGAATTGTTATAAATTAATTAATTATGATGTTGTAGTATATTTTTATTGGTTTTCATGATTGTTTGACTAGTTTCGGATCGATGGGCATTGGTTTGAGGTGCTACAGAGGCGTTGGAGTAGGTTATGGAACTTCAAAGCGAGGTAAGTCTCCTGTCTAACCTTGTGAGGGGGGATTTACCTCGTAGGTGTTATACTTATTACATGCTACATATTATGGGATCTACGCACATATGAGGTGACGAGTATCCTTGCGTATGCTAGAATTTCTGACTATGTCCGGGTAGGCTTAGATTCACGCCATGCTTTAATTGTACTAATCAAGTTATTCTTGCCCGTTTAGTTACTTTTTTTTGCATTACGACCTGAGACTAGACTTGCGTAGAGTAATGGACTCACTATTTTAGATATTTGACGAGCTACTTGATTAGCCGTAGAAAATGTGCTTTCCTTGTGAATTTCTTCCGTGTTGTGCGTATTCATCGAAAATTTTCCTTAAATTTCATAACTGACACGTATATTCATGAGTGGGCTCAAGGACCCATTCAATCTTCTTATTCTAATGGGATCGGGCCGTTCGCCTCAGCAGGATATTGTAACACACTCTTATGGGATCAGGTTGTTTGCCTCTGCAATATCACGTATCATATTCTTATAGGACCGGGCCGTTCACCTTTGCAGGATTATTGTAATAGACTCTTATGGTATCGGGCCGTTCGCCTCGGCAGGATATTGTAATGCACTCTTATGAGATCGGGCCGTTCACCTCGGCATTACCATGTATCATATTCTTATGGGATCGGGTCGTCTTCCTCGGCAGGATTAGGTATCACACTCTTATGGGATCGGGCCGTTCGCCTTGTAGTTCTATGAAATACTCTTATGGGATTGGGCCTCTCGCCTTGGCAGAATCGTGCGAAATACTTGATACGGAGTCCGTGTACCCACGAGTTTCCTGACTTGAGATGTGGCCGTTGATTTGGTATTGACCATTATATATTCCATTTGAGGAGGTACCCGACAATTGAGGACTTTGTGTTCATTGTTTAACTGTAGACCGCATTATTTGCCTATATCTGTATTCATTGTTTACTCACCATGTTTCATACTTGTCTACTTTATTATATTGATTTACTGGACCACTAGTAAGTGTCAATGTCGACCCCTCATCACTACCTGTTCGGGGTTAGGCTAAATACTTACTGGGTACGCGTTGATTTGCGTACTCATGTTGCACTTCTGCACTTAATGTGCAGGATCTGACATGTTCATTGGTGGTCACTTGGGCGCGTAGGCGCAGCTGCCGAGGGGACTTTATGTTGAGCTGCATTCCATGCTACAATTCACAGTATACAGATTCTCCATCATAATTAGTTACTTTATCATGTCTACCTTGTATTCCAGACAGATGTTATATGGTTATTGTACTTTCTAGTTGATGCTCATGCACTTGTGACACCGGGTTTCGGGGGTTCCTAGTGGATGTTCATTATTGTAGTTCACGTTATTAGTATCATTTAACTTTATGATTTATATTCGGAATTTGGTAACGAAAAGCACATGTTTCTAAGAGTGCCAGATTTTATTCTATTTATATAATGAAATTCCTGATTTTAAAAAATTAAAAGGGATAATTATTTAGATGGTTCACCGTTGGCTTGCCTAACGGCGACGTTGGTCGCCATCACGACCTGTAGTATATTTAGGTCGTGACAAAAATATATTTAAAAATATAAAAGTAAAGAAGTTATGATAAAAATATTGAAGAAAAGAAAAGTAGTTACAGCAAAAATAATAAAATAATCAAAGAGAAATAAATAACAAGAGTAATAAAAATTGAAGAATCTGGCATGAGAATGACAAGCTAAGGTGGAAATTTCTTTCTAATCCCCTCTCACAAACGAAATCGTTGGGAAGCCCTTTGAAAATACTTTGGGAGATACTATCACGGTCAAGAGTTTTGTTATTTTGCACTACTTGTGTAATTTTTTTCTTTTTCTACTCCATTGGTTAAGATAACTTACAATAACAGGTTATTGTGTATAACAAGTTTAGGGCTTAAGTTATTTAAGGTTACTAAATTAGTCTTAATTTCGAGAAGTATCTATTACTATTATAGATCAACGGATAAATAATGTAAACCTAATCTGATAACTTGGAAAATGAAATGAAATTACATTTAATAATGTAAAGTATTTTTGTACGGTTAATCCAAATAAATCAAATCTTAGGAGGATATCCACAATATCATTTCATATCTCATCAAAGCTCATATGATTCTGTTAGGTGCTACAAGGGTTATCTTATGCAGTATTCTTCTCGACCTAAAAGGATAATATCAATAAGTCGGTTCTCCAATTTCCGTATTTATTCAATTATGGAAAATAGAGTAAAATTGTCTTTATTTTGTCCAAGTCATACCCTTACCAAGAAGTTGTTCCTCCAATATTTGTTTTTGATCTTGGTGAAGAAATTGCAATTGCTGCCATAGAAAGAACATAATTTAGAAATATTACTTTTATGTCTTTTGAGTTAAATTTATACATATAATTGCAATTGCGTAAACAAGAAAGTATTAATTTTTACAGAGAAAGAAATTGAAATAGAGAAGACTTATTAGTTGTACTTTGAGCAAAACGAAATATTTTGTGAACTTCTAATTTTGATGTTTTTCAAGAAAAAAATTTACACTTTTTTTTTGGTTCTTTCTCTCGTTGTTTAAAAAAAGAAGTCAAATTGTTTACTCTAAATAAAAAAGTTGATTGAAAAAAAAAATGAATCTCGTTATTTGAGGGGCAAAGATGAGTTGGTCGACTCATGATAAAGGAATATTTGAGACCAAATCAAATCAAAGACAATTTTATTCTATTTGTTATAATTAAGGGGTAAATCTGAACTAATCCACTAATAATAATTGTATGTTTATGTCCAAACTCAAAATAAGGTCACTTTTGCTATGTTTCCATCATTGAAGGGGCATTTTAGGCCCCCTTTTCCTGGGGGATTTGCATCTATACCCGCTTTTTGGGTCACGTTTTAACTTATACCCGCTTTGCAAAACAAATTGCAAGCGTACCCACTTTTCGCGTAAACTTCAGGCATACGAGCCTGAAGTAGCAAAGGCAATCACGCAAACTTCAGCATTCTAGTAGACGAGCCTGAAGTTGTTTGTAATTCCTGAACTTAAGCATTCTACTAGCTGAAGTTTTGTTCTCTATTTGTTGAACTTCAGCATGTTTTAGCTGAAGTTTTGTCCTAGATTTAATAGTTTTGTCGTAAAGCTTTTTCAAAAACTTCAGCAGAAGATGTTGAAGTTATTTAGTTCATTTGTAAAAATTTTAGCATTAAATAAGCTGAAGTTTTTATCCTACAGTCGTACTACCTGAAGTTTTGTTCTCTATTTGCTGAACTTCAGTATGTTTTAGCTGAAGTTTTTCGCATAAACTTAGTGTTGGCTGAAGTTTTGTTTGTAATTGTTGAACTTAAGCATTCTACTAGCTGATTTTGTTCTATATTTGCTGAACTTCAGCATGTTTTAGCTGAAGTTTTCCCTATATCTAGACATAAGTCCCAACTCCCAACTATAATCTAATGTAAAGATGCGCAATAGTTCTTCTTCCTCCTATCTCCCTAACAATCTGAACACCTATTGAATACAAAACTATGAATTTAGGGATAGAAATTTAAATTCTGCAGTAGCTTTAACAATGTTAGCTTCTTGCTTCCTCGACAGTGAACTTCTTTGGATGATCAATTTAGTTACTATGAGCAAATCAACAGTAAAATATACTACAAATACAAAAAATCAAGAGTAGAATAAAGACTAGAAAAGAAAGGAGGAAGAAAGGAGCGCACAGGTAGCAGGAAGAAGGAGCCGCCTGAAGTTGTAAAAATTAGGGTATAGGTTAAATAATTTAAAAAATATGGGTATAGGTTAAATGGGGGCGACCAAATAGGGCGCCCCGTGCAATTTTTACCCTTTTCCTTTAATAAATACCTCGAGTAGAAATGTTTTGAATTTCGTTGTTCCTTCGGTTCAATAAAAGATACTAGTGGACGTATGAAATGATACAAATTCCTAAGCGTAGTTTTCATGTCTAGAACACTTAAAAATGAATATCTCAATTTCCATTGATTATACAAATTTAGTGCAAAACTAAGCTGTTTCTAAAGTTTTATTCATCTTCTACTTCGTACAAAATAATAAAAGATTCATTACAATAGTTTGATTCATTATACAATTAGCTTTATGCTGATTTATTTGTTTACAATGTTAGATCTAGACCAATCCTCTCTTTATTAAATTGTGTGACGAGCCAAACTATGATAAATTCGTGAAAATGAGAGAGTAGAAGAGTTCATCTTACGATACGTGAAAAGAAAATTCACTTAATTGGCACTTAAAATTAGTTTTGCATATACAGAGGCGGAGCTAAAATTTGAAGGTTACTGTAACGACTCGGCCGGTCATTTTGAGAGTTATAGCCCCAAACCCCTATTTACTGCTTCCCCCGTATCTATTATGCTATTGTGACTTGTCGGGAGGTGTCGTTTTGGATTTCGGAGTATTTTGGGGCACTTAATCCCTAAACGGAGGCTTAAGTCTTAGGATTTGGATCGTAGTTGGAACTGTATGAAGACGACTTCGAAATGAAGTTCGGTCGATTTTGTTAGCTCCGTTGGGTGATTTTGGGCTTAGGGGCGTGTCCGGATTGTGTTTTGAAGGTGCGTAGCTTATTTAGGCTTGAAATGGCGAAAGTCAAATTTTTGAAGATTTGGACCGGTAGTGAACTTTTTGATATTGGGGTCGAATTCTGATTCCGAATTTAGAGTAGGTCCGTAAGGTTGAATATGACTTGTGTGCAAAATTTGGGATGAATCGGACGTGGTTTGATAGGTTTCGACATCGGTTGTGGAAATTTGAAGTTTCAAGTTCTTTAAGTTTGAATTGGAGGGTGATTTGTGAATTTAGCATTGTTTGATGTGATTTGAGGGCTCGACTAAGTTCTTATGGTGTTCTAGGATTGCTTGGTATGTTTGGTTGAGGTCTCGGGGGGCCTCGGGTGAGTTTCGGATGCTTTACATATCATTTTTGGACTTTGGGAGATAGCAGATTTCCGGTGTTCTTCAGTTGCTGGTTTCCTTCTTTGCGTTCGCGAGGAGTGTTCCGCGTTCGCGAAGAGGATCTAAGGAAGGTGGAAATTGTATGCTTCGCGTTCGCGATGTTGGTCCCGCGTTCGCAAAGCTCATATGCCTACGCGTTCGCGACCGCGTTCGCGTAGAAGAGATTGGCTCACTGGGTCCCCAGGCCCTTCTGCCTACGCGTTCACGATGCTGGTCCCGCGTTCGCGTAGGGTTGAGTTGTGAGACCTTCGCGTTCGCGCTAAGGTTATCGCGTTCAAGATGAAGAAATTCTGGGCAAGAGTAAATTTCTCTTCGCGAACGCGAGGGTGCTTTCGCGTTCGCGAAGGAGGCGTACCTGGGCAGAATAAAAGATTCAAAAACGAGGGTTTTGAGTTCATATCAGAAAATTGAATTGGGAATTCGGTAGAAGGCGGTTTTTGGAGAGATTCTTGCGTGGGTATTTGAGGTAAGTGATTCCTATCAAATTTTGGTCAAATTCTATAATTATGTCTTTAATTTCACCATTTAATTTGTGATTTGGGGTAAAAAATTGGGGAAAAGAGGAATTATTCTTGAGATGGATTTTTGAGGTTTTGAATGGAATTTTGTTATCGAATTTGATTAAATTCCGTATGGTTAGACTCGTGAGTGAATGTATGTTCATATTTTGGGCTTTTACCCGATTCCGAGACATGGGCCCGGGGAGGCTTTTTCGGCGATTTTTCCAATTTCTTGCTTTAGCTTTGATTTCATTAGCTAGATTAGTTCCTTGTAGTTATATTTATGTTATGTAATTGATGTTGGCTAGATTTGGGCCATTCGGAGTCGGATATTCGTGGGAAGAGCATTGTTACAGATTGATTTGAGCTTGGTTCGAGGTAAGTGGCTTGCCTAACCTTATGTAGGGGAACTCCCCTTAGGATTTGGTACTATTTTTGATATGTGAGCGCCGTGTACGTGAGGTGATTAGCATGTGTAGTATCCTGTTAGCTTAGAATAGCATGTCTACTTGCTTTAATTGTTTATCTGAACACTGTGCAACATGTTTAGTGAAACTCCTGCCTTTCCTTGACTTGAACGTAGTCTAAATTGTAGTTTTCTTGCTATAACTGTTATTTCCGTTATTTGAGCTGCATATTTTACTTCGGGACTACGGAACGGTATTCCGGGAGATCCCCCTCTCTTGCATATTTACTTTGGGACTACGGACCGATATTCCGAGAGATCTCCCTGCACATTTATGTTTGGGACTACGAGACAGTATCTCGGGAGATTCCCTGTTGTTATCTCTGTGTACTGAACTGTTACCTTTATGATTTCATTCTTGTTAAATTCAGTCTTTATTTTACAGCGATATTTCATTATGTCTTGTTTTTATTATATATTTACCAGCAGGGCCTTGACTTGGCCTCGTCACTACTCGATCGAGGTTAGGCTTGGCACTTACTGGGTACTGTTGTGGTGTATTCATGCCCTTTCCTGCACATATTTTTCGTGCGCAGATCCAGGTACCTCCTAGCAGCCTTGTTCTTAGTGAGCCGGGACAGCTTAGAGACTTCAAGGTATATCTGCCGCGTCCGCAGACCTCTGAGTCCCTTTCTACTCTTTCCCATGTCATACACTTTCTGTATTTCCTTTTGTTAGACTCTAGAGTATAGAGATACTATTTTCTTTCTGTAGTTTGCTACTTGCGATGTTCCGGGTTTTGGGAGAGTTTATGTACATTTCGAGAGTTGGCTATTGTATATGCCGAGCGGCATCTCAAATGTGTTATTTAAGTTATTTGTTATTGTTAGTTGTTATCCTTTATGTTTTTTTTTTATTTTTCCGCAATTGTTAGGCTTACCTAGTCGTAGAGACTAGGTGCCGTCACGACAAATTCACGGAGGGGGAATTTGGGTCGTGACAGTTACGGTTCAGAATTCTAATCCTTTTAATTTACTGCATATTAATGATTAATAATTAGTGCATATTTGATAAATTTCTTAAGACGAATACAAGGTTTGGTCCAAAGCTATTGGGTTCGACCGAACTCGTAGCTAATGGGCTAGCTCTGCCCCGGTGCTTATGTAACATATTTTTGTGCTAAATGTATAGTAGGTAAAAGCTAACACTTGATATAAAAAAGAAATTAATGTGCAAATTAAGACTTAATTAAAAAATAAATATAGAAAACAATAGAAAAAAAAAAAACAAATTAATTGTACGAGAAACTAGTACTAACGCCCGCTTATAAAAAATATAGAGTATCAATTTCCACTGGTTAAACGAATTTGCTACAATGCTAACACTGTTTCAAATCTTCAATAATCAATGCATCTTCAACTTGTACAAAACAATATAATAAAAGAATCATTGCAATAGTTCATAGAGCTAATAATTAAATAAAGAATATATCCTATAGTAATATGTTTTACATAGCACAATCTGCAGGATATCCTTGTGGAAATCTTTTGGAATCATTGCAATAATTATAAACCATGTAATTCTTCTGCACCCATTTCAGCCTTTCTTGGCTTGTATTATCTAACTCTTCATTCAACCATGAATTGCTGGTGGCTGCAGAGGTTGAAGTTGCAGATTTGAAGTTTCTATAGGAAGCACTAAAGGGTGCTTTACTCCAATCAGTTTTAACAAGTCCACCTCTTGTAGCCCAATCATCTGCATTCCATAGACTTGAATATATTCTCATTGGTTGGTTTTTAGGATATGATACTCCAATTGATTCTGCATTCTTGTATTCTCTAATTGGTGTTCCATCCACATAAAATCTGTTCAACCAAAAAAACAAGAAAATCCCTAGTCAAAATTTATTTCCAAGAAAGTCAAAGATTTTGAAAAAAAAAATCTTTTGTTTAGATGGTTGTTACAAATAGTTTCACAATGTATAATTTTCTATTATATTATGTTGTATTGTATTATTATATAAAAAGATAGGGTAAAAGATAAAATGTGATTTATTTAATAATAAGGAAGGGCAAAATGAGAGAAAAAAATAAGGTAATGATGTAACAACACTGAATCGGTCGTTACATAAAGTGCACTTTTCGTCTCTATATAATGAAAGATTTAATGATACGATACAATAAAATATAAGTAACAATCAAAATAAATATTGTATTTAAAATAATAATACGATACAATAGGTAACTTACATGATGCGTTGTGGATTCCAGAGGATGGAATAGGTATGGAAATCAGCAGTAGGGTCAAACCAAAGATGGAATTGTTGTTCTCTGTTGCCTTTGCCTTGGCTAAATACATTAGTGTGAAGTGTATAAGGATCACCACTTAAATTTCCCAAGAATTCAAAATCTATCTCATCATGTGTAGGCCCTTGTGATGACAACTGCAATACATTCAAAAAATCAATTCCATTTCAACTCTCAATGAACATACTAGTTAAAAAATGATTTAGACCCCCCAAAAAAAAAAACAGCTCGGTGCATTCAGCTTTCGCTATGCACTGGATTCGGGGAAGGACCGGACTTCAAGAGTTTATTGTATGCAATCTTACCCTATATTTCTGCAAGATGCTGTTTTTACGGTTTGAACCCATAACTTACTGATCACATGGCAGCAACTTTACCAGTTACGCCAACGCTAAAAAATAACTTAAACCGGTAAAAAAAGAAGGAAAAACACTTACATAGTAAGCAGTAACAGTGCCAGCAGAATTGCCAGGGACAAGTTTGATCTGCATGTCTATTTTACCAAAGAGATATTCATTCTTGGATTGAAATCCTGAGCCTGAGATTTTGTCAAGTGATAGAGTTAGAAGCTCTCCATTATTTAGCATCTTTGCTCTGCCTTCACCCCATGTTATTTCAAAATTGTCATCAATACTACCCGCAATTGCAATAGCAAAAGCACTAACCATAAGAGTTAGTACTAATTTAGAAGTAAAAGAAGACATCTTTAATTCCTAAGATTTCAAGATTTTTCAAGTTTGTTTGGATGATTTAGAGTCGGATGACTAGGTGGGGTTTTATAAGGGTTTATACCCTCTTCTCTCCCCCCCCCTCACCCCCTCACCCCCCCCCCCACCACACACACCTCACCAACAAAGAAGTATAGCGTGTGGGGTTAGGCTAGAGGAAGTGAAGAGGAAAGTTCAAAGTAAAAAGAAAACAAGAAAAAAAGATGTGTATTGCTGGATACAGATAGTTATAGGTAATAAGTGGATAGGAAATGATGCCATAAAAAAGCTAAGTGACAGCCCATATATTATTTGTTTAATATTTAACTGATGAAAGTCAGTCTTTCTAAATTATCTTCATTGGAAGTTCAACTTTAGTATATTCAAGTGTGCCTATGTATATTAGTATTTCCTTCATTTTGTTGCAATTTGCCTATATCTACTTTCTATAAATAAAGATGGAAGGCAAAAAGTCAAGACTAGAAAGTGACACTATTGATTGAAACACAAAATCAAATATTATATGCACATTCAGTATTTATTTCAGATTATATTAGCCTATTATAATTAAGTGATAAAATAATATATATATATATATATATAGAGAGGATCAATGAATTTTTGCCAGAACAAATTTGTAGGATCATATGTTAGCTTTATTTATTAAAAAAATTGACTAACGAAGCCCTATGTTTCTGAAAAACATTATCATAGGTCTAAGTGCGGATATATATAGCCCAAGCGGTGTCACGGAATAATATTTCATCGATTAATTTTACTCTCTATATATATAAACACACACATAATAAATAAAATAAAATTTTGAGTATAACTATAAAAATAATTATTATCATTATCATAATTTATTTATTTATTCAGTCTTTTTATTATTATTATTGATACCATTTACAAAAAAATTCGAACACATACCATTGCAAAGATAAGGGTCCTAGTACAGCCTTAAAGTATTTGACTAACAAGTCGGTGATTCACTGTAAAATCCAATAAAAATACATGAACTAACTTTAATGAAGGCCAATCTCTTACTATTTCAATACCAAATGTGCATTTTGATTGGCCTTTTCATTTATTCATCTGTCCTTTCCAAAGTGCATTCAATTCATACTTGTTACTCCCTCCGGTCCAAAATAAGTGATTTTTAGCCTTTTTCTTGTGGTCCAAAATAAGTAATTTTTTCAGATTTCAAGAATGAATTAATTACTTTTTTCCTACATTGTCCTTGTAGTAAATAGTGTTGGAATATGTGTCAGGAGTATTTATGTGAGATAGTAAAGGTTAATATGGTCACTTCTATTGTTAATTAATGCTAAAAGGTGGATTTCTTAATCTGTGTGAAAATATCCAAAAAAATCACTTATTTTGGACCGGAGGGAGTACTATGAAGTTGGTAAAAACCAAAGCCAGCTAATAAGTCACAAGTTTCCTTCTAAATAATTCTGAAAATTGTGAATTTCTTTGAGAAATTGCTAGAACTGCGTGTTCTATTAAACCTCATAAGCTGTCAGCTAGCTAAGTTTCAACTTTCAAGTTCAAAGACTGACATGCAATAGAAAAAATAGATGTTAATCATGGTGAAAATGCAATAGATCGTTCGGAATCCGTCGAACAAACTCAGGAAAATCATCATGTATATAAATATTAGAAAAAATAAATATTAATATTAATTTCTATTTTATTATCCTAAAATATCAAAAATAATATTAATTAATCATGGTGAAAAATGCTCACATGGTCAAATCTGATGCATTTATAAATTTTTAGGCCAATCGAAGTCCGTCAACCAAACTCGGAAAAATCATTACGTATATAAGCACAAGAAAAAGAAAAAAGACATAATCATTACTTCCTTTTTCAAGATCCCAAAACACTAAAAATTAGTGTTAGTCACGGTGAGTATTGCTCACAAGGCCGTATTTATTGGTTCCACCAATTTTTAGATCAATCGGTGTTCGTCAACTAAATTCAGGAAAATTATTATGTCTATAAACATAGAAAAGTTTTACCGTATAGGCTCGGGCCATCGGACCCGTATCGTCTAAAATTTTGCTGGCCCATCAAAAACGACCTAAGGAACAATAGTCACCGCCTCGCCATGACCGTTACTCATTATTTGGCATTTTAGGGCCATAAAACTGGTATTCCGCCCGATTTCCTGATTTTCCTATTTCATGACCCTAAAACTCGAAAATAATGTTAGTCATGGTAACTATTTCCCACAAGGCCGTATCCGTTGAATTGACCAATTTTTAGGCATATCGGAGTCTGCCAACCAAACTTTAAAAAATCATATATATATATATATATATATATATATATGGACATAATTATTAATTGCTATGACATGATCACAAAGCGCCAAAAATTATGTTGGTCATGGTGAGTATTACTTATAAGGCCGTATCTGATGGATCCACCAATTTTCAGGTTAATCGAAGTTTATCAACCAAACTCAGAAAAGTCAGCATGTATATAAACACAAAAGAAATAGACATAATCATTAGTTTCATGTTTTATGACCCCAAAACGCCAAAAATTATGTTAGTCATGGTGCGTATTGCTCACAAGGCCGTATCTGATGGTTCTACTAACTTTTAAGCCAATCGGAGGCCGTCAACCAATTTTAGAAAATCATCATGTATATAAACGCATGAAAAAAATAGACATAATCATTAATTCCTTTTTCATGACCCCTAAAATTAAAAACGACATTAGTCATGGCGAAACATTGAATATTAGCCACTAGACCATTTCTGATGGACCCACCAAATTTTAGATCAATAGGAGTCTGTCGACTTTTTAAGCACCGGTAGGATCCAAGTGACCGTGCATAGAATGAGTAGGTTCCATGTGGTCGTTCATAGTAATCTTATGACCCCGAAATACCCAAAAAAAACGACATTAGTCATGGTGAGTATTGCTCACAACAGAGGCGGAGCTAGAATTTCAAGCTTAAGGGTTTGGTTTTCGCCTTTTAAGTTACTGGGTTCTAAATTGTTGACTTATAACTAATTAATGGATTTTTCAAGAAAAATATAGGGTTTGAACCAAAAATATTGGGTTCGCCGAACCCGTAGCCAGAATGCTGGCTCCGCCCCTGGCTCACAAGGCCCTATCCGATAGATCCACTAATTTTTAGGCCAATCCGAGTTCGTTAACCAAACTTAGGAAAATCTTGATGTATATAAACACACGAAAAACTAACGTAAAATGTCAATGTCTTCTAAATGCTTGTTCTAGGTCAGCCATCTGCATTGTGACAGTTTTTGCGATGCACCACAAATCTATGCTTAACTTGGCAGATTGCTCGAATACGTTCATTCACTCTGCGCAAGGTTCTAAGCTTTAACATAGAACCTTGGCAGGGATAAAACCTTTAATCTTGACTCCTAACTTATTTCATGCACGTTCAAACTCCGAAACGTGGTATTCTTTGCATGAATCATCATAATAGTTCTCCAAACACCATCTAACTAATTTTTCAAGATTATGCAACTCCTTAATATGTAATCCTTGAATAATTTTGGTCTTGGAACAGAGTCAAATATCCATTAACCAACTTGAGATCCACAGCAATATACTTTGTGTCGTCGAAATTGTCTAGGATTCTATCAACCTTGGCTTATTAATTAATATTGAAAACTTAAGTATGTTATGAACCAACTTTTTTTGAAAAATAATTGACTTCAAAACTGTTTTACAAAAGCAAAGTTCAAGTTAGGAGGTTAAGTTGACAAAGGGGAAGATTTTAGGTACCCTTAAGTTCATTTATGATTGCGTATATAACTCTAATTCAATTCAGAAGTTATCAACTAAGGCGTCCAATATATATATATATATATATATATATAAGTTTCTATGAGGGTACGTTGCACGTTGATAATAGCACGTAATGATTTAGGCAATTAAGTATATAAAGGAGCATGCAATTTAATTAATGAGAGAATTATATAGAATCCAACAATCATTCAATGCCGGAAAATATCATTACATTATAGCATAAGTTATGAATTCAAACTGATTGGACAGCATCATCTAAATCTGCACAAATGTTCAATTTAATCATGTTAGTTAGATAATATAATTATATACTTATAGTATAGAAATATGTATTGTGATGATTTTTTACCTAAGACTTCTTGGTAGACGATGTTCTTTGTGTATGTTCCCTTCCGACGCTTTGGTTGTTCCGTCATGACCAGAACTTTTGTTGTGGATAATGATATTCCTCTTGAAAGTGCAACATATAGTTGTCCGTGCGAGAAATATGTTGCAGCAGATACAGTCCAACATTTGAAATTGTTTCCCCTTGCGCTTTATTTATTGTCATTGCAAAACACAAGCATACTGAAAATTGCTTTCGGATGAATTTAAAAGGATATCCTTCATTTTCTGAAGGCGAAAGTTGAATTCTGGGGATGAACACATGTTTAGAAGTACATTGACCCATTACGATTTCTGCATGTATAACGTTGTTGTCAAAACCTCTACATACCATCCTTGTACCATTGCATAAGTCATTTGATGGATCTAAGTTTCTCAATAACATGCGGTCAACTCCTCCGCTTCTGCGGAACTCACTTAACGGCCACATACCGCATCTGCGGTCAACTGGTCGCATCTGCGACTCCGCAGGTGCGGTCCCCATACCGCATCTGCGGTTCCTGACTCTACCTCTCCATACCGCATCTGCGCCTTCCCTTCCGCACGTGCGACACCGCACCTGCGGTCCCCAAACCGCAGGTGCGAAAACACCAGAAGCAGCAATATCAGATGCTGCAACAAATCTCCAATCTCCCCGTTAGCCACCCGAAATCACCCCGAGGCCCCCGTGACCTCAACCGAAAGCACTAACATAACCCAATACCTTATTCAAACTTGTTCCAATCATCAGAACACCTCAAGCAATATCAAATCTATCAAATCACATCGAATTCAAGCCTAAGTTTCAAAAATCTTCGGAAATACGCTTTTGATCAAAAACCCAACCAAACTACATCCAAATGACCTGAAATTTTACACACACATCCCAAATGACATAACGAAGCTACTGCAACTCCCGGAATTCAATTCCGACCCCTAGGTCAAAATCTCGCCTATCAACTGGAAATCGCCTAAATATCAACTTCGCCAATTCAAGCCTAAATCTACTCCGGACCTCCAAAACCCATTCCGATCACGCTTCTAAGCCACTAATCACCTCCCGAAGCTAACCGAACCATCGGAACTCACATCCGAGCGCTCTAACACATAAGTCAATATCCGGCTGACTTTTCCAACTTAAGCTTCCTTAAAAGAGACTAAGTGTCTCAAACATTACCAAAAATCATTCCGGACTCGATAACCAACCCGATACCACAAAATACGAATAATGAAGCATAAAGAAGCAGAAATGGGGGAAACAGAGTGGTAATTCATGAGACGATTGGGCGGGTCGTCACATTGATCAACTAAATGAGATGTTGATTGCCAAGTTTCCCGGTGAAAGCAAAATATTTATCAGTTTTGACTCGGCAGAAGATAATACCAACAATTACTATTAGGAAGAATACTTAAATACTTTAATACAAAATGGCCTTCCACCACACACGTTCGTTGTGCAGTTCATTATTTTAAATTAATATTCTATCTGCTCTTAGTTATATAAAATATTAAATAGCTTAAGTAATTATACATTGCCTTTTATCCGTGACTATTATTTTCCCTCCACTTATTTTTTGTTGTCACTACTTGTGCCGTTACATTGATCAGAATGCAAACTCAATTAACAACTATCCAATTTAATAAAATTTATTAAGAGAAGAAATGATATTAAAACTGCTTTTATACAAAGAATTTTTCAAGAACTGATAGTACAAATCATGAGCTTCTAAGATTTATACTTTTTTTATAAAACTGAATTGAAATAATTACAAAATCTGTTTGAAATGTAAATGAACAGAATCCAAATCTAATGTTACCAAGGACAAGTGATAGCTATAACTGGAACGCGGGTACAACTTCGAATCCAGCTTCCGCCATACACAATAACATCGACATCCAACATCTACACGCAAGGTGCAGAAGTGTAGTATGAGTACAACCGACCCCATGTACTCAATACGTAACAAACCTAGTCTTAGGTTGAAAGTAGTGACGAGCTGAAACTCCGTTTGTAAAAAGTAGAAAAAATACAATACAAACTACATGTAACTAACAAAGTAATTATTAAGTACATTAATGGAAAAAGGTAAATTACATGTAAGTTTCTAAGTCAGTGAAACAAAAATAAAGTGTACTTGAAGTTCTCGAAATTTTCTAGCTACTAGCATAAAAAATTCTAATACCATCAGGTTAAATTATTCTATGATATTTGTATGAGCTGAGTGTTGTTTGTTTAATTGAAAATAAAGAAACTTAGGAGATTTAAATAAATAAATAAATAAATAAATAGAAGAAGGGGCATATTAGTCAAGTTGAAACCACATAACACCCTTTGCAATTTTTGGTGAAATTTTGGTCTGCAAAAAACCAGGTCACAACACCGCGTCTGGTTTTGTATCTGAAAAATAGCCATTTCAATTTCATTTTCTTGGCCAGCTATATCGTCACTTTAATTTTAAGTGATAGTTAAAACTTAGGGTAGCCATATACACACAAAGAAAGGCATATAAGTATTGGATTTTCTTTCTTCAGTCATGTACACTCTTTAATGAATAATAGTTTTAAAGTGTGGTGCTGCAAAAAAGAAGTTAACAAAACTTAGTAACTTCTCAAAGTTAATTGTAATTTTTACAAAAAAAATTGAAGTGAATTAACCCTGAAAATATGTTCTTTTTACTCTTTCTTTATCATCTTTTTGTTTATGAAGATATCCTTATTAATAATTTTGATGTACATGTCAACCACAAATCGTTGCAATAATTGTCCACATAGTACCAGTATGGACTTTTCTCCTCTACGCACTTGTATTTTATAGAAGTAGTACTCTCTACAGGACACACAAGATTTTACCTCACGTTGTACACCTGCAAAAAGAGTTAAGTTTTGAGATTATTTCAAGAACAAAGTAATCAAATATGCTATTGTCGTGTTATTGAGAGCGATAGAATAAGGGGAAAAGTTACAGCAATATAAAAATATAGTTATAAAACTAACCTAAATACAACATACATTATCCCTTTTTTTCCTCACTATCTTTTTCATCACCATTTATGGAAAATATATTGAAGAAGCTTAAAGATGCTCAAGGGAAAGAAGTTAAACAATAAACATAAGATGATATGTAATTTTAAGTTAAGAAATTGGAGAAATGCGTAAGTTATGTGTAATATATACTTTACCTTGTTGCTCTCTGCTAATCACTTCTTCGGCAGATGTGAGGGTTGAGATGCTTTGGTTGATGGTTGCCACATCACATGTGCCCAATCCTGCATTTGATGCATGTATATTTCTGTGACGACCTAAAGGGGTCATCACCTGTTTCCTCATTCATTCTGTGTTACCGAGGCCTTGAAAACCTCAGTTTTACTTGCCTCGATTTGTGTGCGCAATCCGGGCGCGTAGCCGGAAAGCTTTTATGTCGAAATATGTGAATTCTGTGAAAAATTTAAAGAATTTTGATATTAATATGATTATAGTTGACTTTGGTCAACATTTTTGGTAAACGGACCTGGACCCGAGATTGGACGATCCCGGAAGGTCCGTAGAAAAATATGGGACTCGGGCATGTGCCCGGAATCGAATTCCGAGGTCTAGAGCCCGAGATATGAATTTTTCCTGAAATTATTTTTCTGAAATTATTAAGGAAAATGGAACTGAAAATTGATTAAAAGACTATGGTATCGGGCTCGTATTTTGGTTCCGACGCCCGGTACAAGTCTTATATATTGTTTAAGCGCTTTCTGTGAAGTTTGGTCGAAATCGGACGTGGTTTGACGTGTTTCGGACCTAAATATCTAAAGTTGGAAGTTTATGAAATTTGAAAAGAAAATCATGAGTTTCGAGGCTTGATTCTATGTATATGATGTTATTTTGGCGATGTGATCGCGCGAGTAAGTCCGTAGGATATTTTTGAGGTTGTGTGCATGTTTGGTTTGGAGCCCCGAGGGCTCGGGTGAGTTTTGGATAGGCATCGGATTGCATTTCTCATGTTTTGAAAAATCTGGTATTTGGCTTCTGCAATTTTCGCAAATGCGAAGCCAGGGTTCGCAAATGCGAAGGCCCAGCTATCGCAAATGCGAAGGCTGGTTCGCAAATGCGAAACCAGCCCACGTAGACCAAGCTTCGCAAATGCGAAACCAGGCGTCGCAAATGCGATGGACCCTGGTTCGCAAATGCGAGACCCTGTTCGCAAATGCGAAGGGTCCCCTGGTAGCTTGAATTCGAAAATGCGAACCTATGTTCGCATTTCCCATATCCGAGGCCCAGCAAATTTTATACTTAGTCGAATTTTCACCACTTTTCACCATTCTTTCAAAACCCAAACACCATAGGCGATTTTTCATGAGCAAGCTTCATCCCAAATCATTTGTAAGTTGATTTTTACTCAATTCTTTCAACTTTTAACATCATTAAACATGTTTTCCACTTGAAATCAAGGATTTTCATGGGTGAAAATGGGGTTTTTGGGTAGAACCTAGGTTTTCTATAAATTGGGAAGTTGGACCTCGAATTGAGGTCCGATTTCTAAACAAATTATATATTTAAACTCGTGGGGGAATGGGTAACCATATTTTAGTTCGAACCTCGAGTTTTGACCACGTGGGCCCGGGGGCGTTTTGGGAAATTTTGAGTAAAACTTTGGGAAAATCGTTTTTATGCATTCAGACTAATTCATATAGTGTTTGCTAAAGTAACTGAGCAATTTGTGATTAGATTCGAGCGGATTGTCGGTGGAACCGCGAGGTAAAGCAATAGTTGAGGATTAAGTGGATTTCAAGGCTTTGAGGTAAGTGTTTGGTTTAACCCTAGCTTGAGGGAATAGGAGTTGAGTCTTGTTGCTAATTGCTATGTGATCGAGTACGATGTATAGGCATGGTGACGAGTATCTATACATTGGTGTCTAGCATGACCGTGAGTCCTTATAATGTGATTATCATGAACTTATTGTGAATTTCATGTTTATTGGAGTATTTCCATATATTGTGAATAACATGTGAATGGTGATATGATAATTTGATTCCTAGGAGCATTGGCTCGAACTGTGATACGAATACTGAAAGTATATGAAATGACTTGTTTCATTGAGGAGCGTCGGCTCCAGTTGTAGAACGAATTGTGACAGTACAAGTGATAATTGAACCTCTAGAGCATTTACTCGAGTTGTGAAGAGGAGAGATCATTATGTTGCCCTCTTGGCGGGCTATTGTTGGGTTGTGATTCCTCTGCATTGTGTTCTTAACGGATACTAGGGTCGCTCAGGTTAATGTTTCCTTGTGTCATATGATGATTATAGCTGTAGATGGGTTGGTTGAGTGTGGTAGTCGGTTAGATATAGCTGAGGTGGTCAAGTGTGGTAATAGGTTGGTTATAGCTGTGGTAGTTAGATGTTGGAACTAATGTGGTGGTTAGATGTTGGAACTAATATGGTTATAGTAACCCCCTTGCCAGAATATTTGAGATGATGTTTTGTTCCCTTACTGGGAAGTCGTCATATTGTTGTTTGTGACGGAATATGAGATAAGAAATTTCTTGGAGCTTGGGCTCCAATGATATCGTGAGATAAGAAAAGTAAGAAAGAAAAAACGTTGTTGATTATTCCCTTGCCGGGACGTCTGGTTGAACTTGTTGGATTCTTTCCCTTGCCGGGATGTTTGTCAAATGTTTACTTTTTTTTATGCCCCTTAATTGTGACTGTTGTTTGGGGAGTCGGACTGTTAAATAATATGTGAGGATCGGGTTGCGCGCCGCAACAATGATATTGAGGATCGGGTTGCACGCCGCAACAATAATATGTGAGGATCGGGTTGCGCGCCGCAACAATGATACATGATATGATATATGTGAGGATCGGGTTGCGCGCCGCAACAATGATACACGATAAATGATATGGGTCGGGTTGCACGCCGCAACAGTGGTATTGTGGAGCGGGTTGCACGCCGCAACAAATGGTAATTATGGAGCGGGTTGCACGCCGCAACAGTTATTGATGCCATGTGTTTATATCTGAGTATTGATTCCTTGTTCATTGTGGATCTAAGCTGTTTAGTTGGTTACTCTGGATTACTGTTAATATTGTATCTCCCCATCGCATGTTTCCCCTCCCATGTTGTTAATTGCCTTGTATTCGATTTTCGCTGTATATTTATGACTGCACAGGTTTATGTGGTGTCCGGTCTAGCCTCGTCACTACTTCGCCGGGGTTAGGCTAGACACTTACCAGCACATGGGGTCGGTTGTGCTGATGCTACACTTCTGTGCATTTTTGCACAGGTCCAGGTCTTGAGGAGCAGCAACAGCATTAGTACGGGAGCAGGTTTCCATTTTACGAGACTGAGGTAGCCTTGCAGGCGTCCGCAGGCCCGGCGTCTCTTCTTTATGTTTTTCTTTTTGACTGTTGCCTCATTGTTTTCGAGACAGACAACTGTTATATTTCTTTCAGACCTTTGTATTTAGTTTATTCTTAGTGGTTCGTGAGTAATGTGACACCAAATCTTGAGTAGAGGTTGTTTTTGACTATTCCGCGTTTTAAATTCATCATTTTAAGACAGACTTCCGCTATTGTTCTTATTAGACTTTATGTTCTATATTGATGTTATAAACTGTTAAAGATAATTGCTAGTGATGGAAAGGTAATTAAGTTGGCTTGCCTAGCTACCACGAGTAGGCGCCATCACGACTCTGATGGTGGGAAATCCGGGTCGTGACACTTATCCATTTGTTCTCATCTGTATTTTGAATGTATAGGAAGTTGTTTCTATCCCATTCATTTGTAGGACTCTTGCTGTTGTTGTAGTCTATATAAATAGAGACATTGTCATCAATAAAAGAATATACAATTGCTTCATCTTTATGGTATCAGAGCCCTTACTCTAACGAGAATTTAGATCCTTAATCTCATCCATGGTTAACTCTGAAAGCTCAACTACTGTATCCACCACAAACTTAGTTGACATGTTCACCTCCAATATTACCCAAGTTGTCCAGTTTCACCCTTCCTCTCAGCTTCCCTAAAACTATTTGGCAGCACTAATTTTACCACATGGAAAGCACAATTTTCCACACTTACGTGTGGACATGACCTGATGTCATTTCTTAATGACACCAGCACCTCTCCACCCAAAAAGATAACCAAAGACAATAAAGAAATAGCCAATCCAGAATATAGACTTTGGTTCCGCCAAGATAGTCTCATCCGAAATGCTCTAATGGCATCTGTTGACGCAACCATTGCACCTTCTATAGCTGCTGCCGAAACATCTCAACAAGCATGGGAAATGCTTCACACGACTTATGCAAATAAATCCCAAACCCGAATATACAGTCTCCGCGATTTGCTGGCCAAGACGACAAGGGACTCAAAATCAGTATCTGACTATCTTCGGGAAATTCGATCACTAGCTGATGAACTTGCAACTTCTGGTGCACCAATCAGTAATGCTGAACTAGTAGTCAAAATACTCAGCGGCTTAGGCCCCGAATATTGTGAGATAAGCGCTGCTATCCGTGCTCGAGACACACCGATTTCATACGAAGAATTGTTTGGCAAACTTTCAGATCATGAATTGTTCCTTAAACATGAGGAGCTCAAGAAGAATACCCTTTCCATCACAGCTAATGTTGCACAGAAGGGTTCAAACAACCATACCTCAGATCACAACAATAACAAGCGCTGGAATAACCAGCAACCACAAGCACAACGTATGAACAATCATTCACAACAGCCCTATAATGGTCATCCATTTGGTATGAATCAAGTATCTATTTCTCGGCCACCCTTTTGGCGACAAAACTTCCAAAAGCAACCCACAGGGACATGTTCAATGTCAGCTTTGCGGAAAATATGGCCACACTGCCAATGTCCATTGTTCGCATTCTCACAACCACAATGAAGCCAAGGCACTTCTTGCTACACGCCAAGGCCAACAAAACAATAACCCATGGGTTCTTGACACTGGAGCCTCCCATCACATCACTGCCGATTCACACAATTTGGTGCCGCCGCTTGATTATACTGGCACTGAGGAAATCTGCATGGGTGAACGTAACGGTATCCCAATTACTCACACTGGCTCATGCACTCTTTTCACTCCCACTAAAGACTTTTATCTCCCTAATATTCTTTGTGCACCTTACATTAAACGAAATCTCATTTCGGTTTCTAAGTTCTGTAATCAAAATCGTACATCTATTGAATTTTTCCCATCTTTCTTTGTTGTTAAGGAGCTAAACACGGGTGCACCATTGGTTCGAGGCCACGATAGGAATGATCTGTATGAGTGGCCAACATCAAGTTATCAACCACCATCTGCCCTTACTGCCACAACCAAGCCCAGCTATTACCGATGGCACCAACGACTTGGCCACCCACATTTTAGAGTCCGTCAAGAAATTTTAAAGCGTCATTCTCTACCTTGCTTAGGAAATCCTGGGCGAGTATGAAGGTCTTCAAACCTTTCTACATGCACATGGCATCCAACATTTATTTTCCCCCCATATACACCCCAAAGAGTAACATTTGCTGAACGACGTTATCGCCACATTATTGAAACCGCTCGTACCTTACTTCACCAAGCATCTCTACCCTCAAATCTATGGACTTTTGCCTGTCAAGCTGGTCTATTTAATAAATTGCCTTCCGACGACCATTCTGCAAAATAAGTTTCTTTATCAATGCATTTTTGGCACTCAACCAAACTACCTCACCATTCGCACATTTGGTTATGCTATCCATGGCTTAAATCATATGCCAAAAATAAATTGAAACCAAGATCTACCCCATGCGTGTATGTCGGATTCTCCTCCAAGTATTACTGTTATCAATGTTTTGACCCAATTTCTTCCAAAGTTTATTTGTCGTGCCATGTCAAATTTTATGAAGACATTTTTCCCTTTCAAAGTATGTTTTCCTTAGTTAAACATAATAAGTCAACCATTGAGTGGCATGATATTATCACCACTGAAGCAGTCTCGCCAAGTCACTCCATTTTAACAGAAGATCATTTTCCTAATCCACCACCCATATAGGGGTGGCAGAATGGTTCAAAGAAAACAATTAACCACCCATATTATCCACTAAAAAATGGGTTTAATAATGAACTTTTTAAAAACGGGTCAAATATGGATAAGAACCATATTATCCATTTAGAAAATGGATAACCAATGAGTAACCAATGGGTCTAACTTTTACATTTGTAAAGCCTCAAATTGGGGGTTCCTCAAGTTAGAGAGACTAAGAATTCTCCTAAAAGTTATCATATACAAGAAGTCATGGATAATATGGGTAACCCATATTATCCGCCGGTTAACCCGTTTTTTATCCGTATTAAATATGGGTCGGGTCGGATAATTGATCCGTTTTTCATTACCCGTTTTCAACCCGAACTATATCCGACCCGACCCGCCCGTTTGCCACTCCTACACCCATACCTATAAAAGCCTCACAACAAAACATTGTTCCAGCCATGGTGGATGCTACTCTTACAGATCATTCCTCTCAGCCAAACAACCAGGACTCACGTGTTTCAAAATCATCTACTGCAGGTAAGTCTTCTACCTTGTGTTTATCTGACTCTTCCTCCCTCCCCCTCATACAACATCTCCTTCATCAGAAAATTTTATCTCTGAATCTTCTCCATCTGCTAAACATCTTGCTTCCAATCATACTAACAAAAACCCATCTATGCCTCCCCCACCATCTCACGTAACCACCCGTTCACAGAACAACATTTTTAAACCGAAAATAATTATGGACTATTTAGCTACTTCTTCAGATATTCTGCCACCCAGCACTTACAAACAAGCACAAAAACACCCAATGTGGCGTGCTGCCATGAATGATTAGTTTTAAGCACTTCTCAAGAACCAAACATGGGACTTAGTTCCTTTCCAATCATCACACAATGTAGTGGGGTGCAAATGGCTCTTTCGTATAAAATACAAAGTGGATGGGACGATTGATCGGTTCAAGTTTCGCCTTGTTGCAAAAAGCTTCACCCAACGACCAGGTATTGATTACCATTCTACAATCAGTCCAGTTATTAAACCAATAACAGTTCGCCTGGTTTTGTCAATTGCAATAAACAGGGGATGGCCATTACACCAATTAGACGTTAACAATGCATTCTTACAAGGAACACTTGATGATGAAGTTTATATGACACAACCCCCAGGATTTGAACATGCTGATTTTCCTAGACATGTATGTCGATTAAAAAAGGCTATTTATGGACTTAAACAAGCCCCACGTGCTTGGTATACGGAACTACAGGAATTCCTCCAAAGTTTTGGCTTCTCTCGCACTCAATTTGATCAATCCCTTTTTTGTCTACTCCCGAAATGGTATTATTCTGTATCTATTAGTCTATGTCGACGACATAGTGATTACTGGCGATAACAACGACATGCTCAATCACGCCTTGACAGCTTTGGCCAACAGATTCTCCTTAAAGGACCTTGGTTATCTCAACTACTTTCTCGGTGTTGAAGTGATCTCCTCACAAGGATGGTCTCATCCTTTCTCAATCTAAATATATTTGTGATCTTCTTCGCAAATGGGATATGTTTGATTACAAAGGTGTCCAAACTCCACTGAGCACAAGAGTCACCTTATCACTTAATGATGGCACACCCCCTACGCAAGCCACCCAATATCGTCAGGTTCTTGGAAAGCTTCAGTATCTATCATTTACTCGACCAGACATCTATTTTTCATTCAAAAAGCTTTCTCAATTTATGCACAACCCTTCCACTACTCATTGGCAAGCAGTTAAACGAGTCCTTCGGTGCCTTAAACACACAATGTTGTACGGTCTCCTTCTCCGCCGCTCGTTCACACCAGAACTTCATGTTTATTCTGATGCTGACTGGGCAGGCGACATCCATGATCGAACTTCAACCTCTGGTTATGTTCTTTATCTTGGTGGAAATTCTATCAGCTGGTCTTCTGAAAAAGCAACGCACCGTTGCTCGTTCCTCAACAGAAGCAGAGTATCGGGCTATTGCTACTGCTGTTGCAGAGGCGAATTGGGTAACAAATCTCCTATATGAACTTCAAAGTTTAGTGTCCCGACCACCAACAGTGTATTGTGACAATATTGGCACAACATATCTACGTCAGAACCTCATTTTCCATAGTCGAATGAAGTATATTGCAATTGATTTCCATTTTGTTCGCGATCAAGTCCAGCAAAAGCAGCTTCAAATTGTACATGTTCACTCAGCTGACCAACTTGCAGACAGCCTCACTAAAGCTCTCCTTTCCAACGACATCTTAACAAGCTAGGAGTCATTGACACCACTCCTAACTTGAGGGGGCGTAATAACAGAATATCTGAAAACAAGGGATAACACCAAATAATATTAGCGATATATGTCCTTATCCATCTGTTCTTATCTGTATTTTGAATGTATAGGAAGTTGTTTCTATCCCATTCATTTGTAGGACTCTTGCTGCTATTGTTGTCTATATAATTAGAGACATTGTCATCAATAAAAAAAAAAAAAATACAATTGGAGATTTCTATCCCCACCTCTTTTTTTATACATGAATATTTATTTTTACACGTAAGAGATCTGTCTTTTACACATAAGAGATCTAAAAAGGTCATTTTCTTTAATTCAAAATTGTAAAGGGACATAATGTACAAATAGCACAAATTTGATGTGGAGTAACTCAGTCGATGTAAGGCACGTAATACAATAAAGAAAGACTTTTGGTGCATACAAAAAGTATCCTTAGAACTTTGCGATTTAAAACATGTCATGATAGTTTGGTGACTGTATAAAATAATAACGGTGAGAGTAAAATGAGAACCTAATTAATTAAAATTAAAGAATTTCTATATATAGAAATGTGCTATTCCGTTTGAATCATATTAAAAAGGTAAAATTTTCATATAAAATAAAACAAACGGAGTATCATTTTGATAACTTAATGGTGCAAACAAATAATTAAACTATCAGCGTGTAGAAAATTTTCACAAACCCTCTAAGAATTTCTTGAGATTATCATGTGAAGAACCTCCTATTTTCACAGCTTCCACAGCCAAATCACTCCATTTCTTCACATTCCTTTTAATCTTTTCTCCTTTCTCTCCGTTTCCCATCAAAATTTCCAAACAACTTTTCAACTCTTCCCTCCCCACAACTCCTTCCACTGCATTTGCTCTAACTCCTATTCCCCAAACTTCTTCCACCATTTTGGCATTTGTTGTTTGATCAGAAAATTGTGGACATCCCACAATAGGCACACCAGCGAACATACTTTCTAAAGTCGAATTCCATCCGCAATGCGTCACAAAACACCCTATAGACTTATGAAATAGTACTTCCATTTGTGCACACCATGGTATAATTATACCTTTTTCATTTAGCAAAATATCATCAAATTCATTCTTGTAATTATTCCCTTCTTCTACCTCTTCTTTCCCTTTTCTCATCACCCATAAAAATGGCCTTTCACTTTCCAACAATCCATGCAAAATCTCTTCTTTTTGCTCTTTCTTTAATACTGCGATGCTACCAAATGATACGTATATAACAGAATCCTCGGGTTTTGAATCCAACCATTGACGATAGTTTTTTTCGCGATTTTCAAATAATTCGCATCCAAAAGACTTGTCTTTAGGGTCATTTCCATCAGAAAAAGCAGATGGAACCAAAGGACCAACTGAAAAAATTCTCAATTTATCAACAATTCTCATGGATTTTTCTTCTAACGCGTCGAAAGTGTTGATTAGAACACAAGAGTTAGGATCATTTTCAAGATTTTGGATGTGTTCTCTCATTATAGGTATCATGACAGAGGAGTGAGGAGCATTAGGTAAAACTATGGTAGGAATATCCTTGCATGAAAATAGGGGTAATTCTGGAAATTCAATTGGAAATGAGGGTGTAACAGTAATATCACCAACGGAACCATAAACTCCGTTAGTAGAATTAAACAAATGGTTATAAATAGCCAAAGCAGTACCACACTGAATGACCAGAAAAGCCGACGGCACGTGTAAGTCACGCGCCACCACAGCAACCCAAGGTAGGAGAATAGTGTAAACAAAGAACGTAACGGGGTGACCCTCGTCGGAAAATTTTCGAACGAGATTTTTGAGGTTTTTTGATCCCTCGTGCTTTAAATTATTCATATAATCAGTGTGATCAGTGTTCGACATCCAATCGTCGTCGTAACCATCGGAGAAGGAGGAATAGAATAACCTTTCTTGTGTTGGAAGGTTGTTCATTCGTTTGAGGCCGTAAAGGGTTGTGACAAAGGTGGCGCGTGCACCGGCGCGTGCAAGGTTCTTGGCCATTTGGAGAGTGGGGTTTACGTGGCCTTGTGCAGGCAAAGAGATAACTAGGTAATGGTGCTTCTTCATACTTGATTAGTGTTGATTGAAGAGTGCTATGATACTTAAAGAGTATAGGAAAATAAGGGAAGGTCACTTCTAATGATTGAAGTTGATGATAATTAAGATCTAGCTAGTACCCGAGTTGGACTAAAATGGTTATATATATAGGGTGTCAAAGTTGATAAGATTTAGTCGAAGCCAAAAATTTTTTCAAGGGTGTTCAAACTTGAACTAAGTGAAAAAAAATTCTCAATAAAGGGTGTTCAATATATATTATATACCTCTAAAACCTAATATTTTACCTATATATACAGTGTAATTTTTCAGCAAAGGGTGATCAATTGACCACCCTTAAGGGAATGTAGCTTCGCCCATGTCTAGTACCCAAGTTGGACTGAATTAGGAAATGTATATATATGGGTGTCAAATGGATGTCCAAGCAAACTTATATGGCAAAAAATAGGGTACTACGCGATGTCACTTAGTTGAGAATATGTTTTAATCGTGTTACTATTTTTACTTGAGGCCCTATGTCTTTCGGGAATGGAGTAATTAACGTGAGTATGTCCAAAATAAGCGAGTTGATCGGAGTATATTTTCATGAGCTAAATTAATACCCCAAGTTATATATGCATTTATTTAAAGGTGAAATGGTCGTTGGTTTCATCGACCAATGAAAATAAATTATCTTGTCTAATTTGTCATTTATAAAGACTTTAAGCATTTCTTGATGACATTTGTTTCTTCAAAGTGGAATGGTCTTTGGTTTCTCAATCACTAACAAGATATAGCTGTTGTAGTTTTGTGAAAGTGTTGGACTTTCAGCCTTTGTAACAGTGACTTTGATAGTGAAAGTTGATTATTTATAAGTAGAGAAACCTTGTTCTTCTTGAGCAATAATTTGTCATTAGGATAGCATTCGGCATTGAAAGGTTCAGTTTCAGGCTAACCAGTGATGGTATATTCTTCATTAGACAGTGATAATTTGAGTCCAACCTCATTTAACCTGTCTAAATTGCTCAAGGTTGGCCGGTCACTGACCAGCCCATTTGCTGACCTCAGCCCATTGACCCAGCTCATCTAAAGTTGGACTAATTTTTATTCCAAATTGATCCATGAGTAACTTTGTCAAAATATCTTTAAAAATAAATTTTTTGTTTGATATATTATATATGACCATAACAAAAGAAAAAAAAAGTCTTATTTGATAATTAAACCATTGATAAGAAAACAAAACACATTAATTAAAGTTGAGAAACTTTCAGAAACCACTATGTTTTAGTGGTTATTAGCTAGTTGTAGCTACCATTTACTATATTACTTCCTATAGCTATGTTTTCAGATTTTTTAGAGTGTATACGATGTATTTAAACTACTGTATTCATAAATGCGGTAGCATTTCTAGGTGTGAAACAGGGAATTACAGCTAGACATATTTTTGTATTTGAGTATATTCGATTGTATTCGTGGCGTGAAACATGGTATTACAGCTGGACAGATTATTGTATTCGACTGTATTCGACTGTATTCACCGCGTGAAACAGGGGATTACACTGTTTTTAAACGGAAAGTGAATCGATTAACATAATAGACTCCTAATATAACTCAACAAACTCAATTATAACACATAAATTTTGTATTTTCAGTTATAAAAAAGATTCTCAACCGAAAAACACCCCAAAAATATAGCAATCTTCAGAGAAATTATATAATACATCTAAATACATAAATTATATTAATTAAAATAAAACATATGAATACATTCGTGGAATATAGCGAGACAGTGAATACAATGAAATACATAGAATACAGCGGGATACAATGAAATACAATAAAAAAAATAATGAATACAATGAAATACATAAAATACAGCGAGATACATTGAAATACAATGAAAAAAAGACAATGAATACAATGAAATACAGTGGGATACATTGAAATACATTGAAATATATTAACAAAAAATTCAAGTTGCTTAGACCTCAACTCTGTCGTCTTTGTTCAGGAACAACCCTAATGGCGTCTCGTTGAAGCAGCGTCAGTATCCAGTCCCCGCTCGCCGTCACTGTTGCCTCTGGTTGCCGACGATCCAGCGCCGCCTTTAATTCCAACTATTGTTGCATCGGAGATCGTACGTGATCGAAGTTTCCATGGATTCCAGAAGTGGTAGGGAATCAATCACAAGTAGTACCATTCAGAATCTGCAGGGGCCTTCACCGCCAGCGACAAAGGCTTCGATAGAGGCACTGCCAATTGTTGAAATTGTACAAGAAGAAGAAAAGAGGATATGAGATCGGGAAGTAGAGAGAGAGAGGGAGAATAGATATGGGGTAGGGGATAGGAGAAATTTGAGAGGATATGAGAGAGAAAAATAATACAAAGCTTATTTTATGGCTTAAGGGTAGGAGGTGACCATAAATAGATATTTGGCTATAAAAAATCAAAAGGTAGCTATGGAATATAATTTTTTAAAAGTATATTTATTTAAAATAAATAAGGTATCAACCTTTGCTATAGGAGGTAACTAATCCATTAAAGTTTGGTAAGAGTTGGACCGGTTGGGCTATGACCCAAATATTAGCTCATCTTGACTCACCCCAAGTAACTTTTGGGCGGGTCATTAACCCACTCATTTATTGACTCAGCCCATTTTAACCCGCCCAAAATCAATCCAACCAGCTCATTTACACCCCTAATCAAGACAATAGATGCCAAGATTGATCATATATGTGGGGACAAAGGCGTAGGGGTGTGCATTCGAATCGGTTTATCGATAAATCGAATCGATTATTTGTTATCGAAATCGAAATTGAAAAAATCGAAACCTTATTGAAACGATAACGATAAGCATATGTACAAATCGATAATCGATAAGTAATTATCGATAAGGGTCAAAATCGAATCGATAAATCGAATGCACACCCCTAGACTGTAGACACTTGTTAAATGAGTAATTACCTATTTGTGTAGATTAATATAACATACAGAATGTATATATATTCCGCTACTATTTTGAAAGCGGCTATACAATATTATTTTCTCTAATCTATACCCTTTCCTTTACCCTAAGTCCCTTACCCTATTATTTCCTCTACTACATTTAAGGAATGATCATATTTAAAGATCAAGGGAATGAAGTTCAAATTAATGGAAAACAGAATTAGCCGTGATGATGTGTTTTGTTTTGTTTTATTTTTTTGTACCGTTGGAGTGTTGGTGGCATACATTTGATCCCTTACTTTAGTTTTGTTGCATGTGCTTGTTGACACAATTTTTATATTATAAATGGTGTTCGTCTTATTTTAGCTTCTTTTTGTCCATATTAGTTAGGCGCGTTTATAGCGATATACTTTCCGTGGAATCCCGCAAATTTTCTTATTGGTGTAATTGATAACCGAATCGATAAGCCCCCAAAATCGATAAATCGAAATCGAAAAAATCGAAACCTTATTGAAACGATAACGATAAGCATATGTACAAATCGATAATCGATAAGTAATTACGATAAGGGTCAAAATCGAATCGATAAATCGAATGCACACCCCTACAAAGGTGGATGGAAATACTAAAGTTTTGAAGTTTAATAACGTGCATGGAAATGGTCATGAGTGCCGATAGAGCGGTGGATTGGAAGAAAAGGAAAAAAAATGAAGAATACGGCCAGAAATCCAGACAAGAATATTCGGAAGGATTTTTCTTTTCTGCTTTAATTATTTTCTTTTCTTTTCATCATATACTTACGTCTTACTAGTGAAAGAGAAGAATTCAGGTTCATGTATATTTAACATGAAATTGAAGATGCATGGATGAAGATTCAAGAATGAGTCGGCGCGGATCTATAGTATCACCTATAGGTTCACGTGAATCCTGTATTTATGTATTAAAAATTATTAGATATCCAATATAAAAAAAATTACTCTGTCAATATAAATAAATTACACTACAGGAGTCCTTTTCTCCGGTCTAAGTGGGCAGATGGTTGGTGACCTCCCATTCCAGGGGCGGATCTAGAGTGTAATATATGGGTTCCCGCGAATCCAGTAACTTTTGTGTAGACTTTGTATTTTTGTTAAATTTTTTATTAAATATCTATTTGTGAACCCAGTTATTATTGTATATTAATTTGAAATTGCGACAGGAACCCATATATTTAAAATCCTGGATCCGCCTCTGTCCCATTCCACACACAAATGTGCCACCCTCCAACACCCACCTTGTTTTGACCGTTGGATGGTTCATTCCCTTCACACTACCCACTCGTTATATATAATATTCTTGATCATATGTGTTAGAGTATTGAGATTTTGATGATTAACAAAGTTTGTTCAGATGAAATGTTCTAAGAACCAGGTCCTCAACGTAGTTGCTTAACCGCTTCCAAGAACCAGCTTCTCAGGGTTAAGGACCAACTCCTCATAAATGATGAGTGTGCGTCTTTGTAAGACAGTAACTTTATTTCAAAGTTACCCAGGCCCGAGTTTGGTGGAAGAAGACTGCCACACATGATAAGGATTGTTGCCCAAGAAGATACACATGAATAAGTGAGAGACAAGAGTCCCAAGACTTGTGGAGTCCTTGGAACAGTTGGAGTCCTGTCAAGCGAGAAGCTGACTACACATAGGACTCCTAGAAGATCTTGGAGTCGAGGCAATTAAATACTATCCTTCTGGACTGCTAAGATCATCCTTTTGCACATCAACTGAAGAACTATATTTTACACACTCTAATCGAGTACCAGTGTTGTATTCTTCTTGAGTTAGTCTAGTGAATGTGTTTTAGAAAATCGAGTTGTAATCGAAGTGTCACAAACAATTAGTGAGTTGGAGTGAGTGTTTGCTTTACATGTTAGAGTAGCGTGTAAAACAAATAGAGTTACTAGGAGTACTGCAGAGTATTGAGTTACAATCTTGTAATCGATACATTTGGCTCATTGTTCTAGTGGAGTTGAAGTTGAAAATCCTACGCAGTAGGTCATGGTTTTTGCACCTTTTGAGCCGAGTATTTTTCACGTAAAAAAATGTTGTTTTAACTTTACTACTTATTTTACTTCACGTTTAAGGAGTAAGGTAAAGAACCAAGTTCTTTAGTAATTCATAAGGGCACTCAAACTAACAATTGATATCAGAGCAGGTTCTCTCACACACACGGCTAACACCTATAGAGATCTTGGAAGCAAAATGAGTGCTCCACCCGGAATTAATGAAGGACAATCAACTATCAGACCACCCCTGTTCAATAAAAAATATTACAGTTGGCGGAAAGCAATAATGAAAGATTTCCTGATAGCTAAAGACTATAAACTATGGACCATAGTAAACCAAGGTCCATTAACTCCTACTAAACAAAATGCGCAAAATGAAACAGTTCCTAAGGACCCCTCTGAATTTGTGGCAGCAGATTTCAGAATAATGGAGATGAATGTTGTATAGGTCAAAATCTAACCACAAGTGGATTACCCATCGAGCTCGCCAAGAGGCGACCTCAATGAGGCGACCCTATTCCATCCCCCCCCTCCCCCCCCATTAAGGGGAATGGTAAGGGGTCGACCAAGCCGTGGACACACCTATAAGGCGTAATGGCAACGAGCGACTCGGCCGCTGCCGAGATCGAGCCATCGAGAAGGCTTGC
The DNA here is from genome assembly GCF_001879085.1 of Nicotiana attenuata. NCBI lineage: Eukaryota > Viridiplantae > Streptophyta > Magnoliopsida > Solanales > Solanaceae > Nicotiana > Nicotiana attenuata. Next base: position 99,317 of record NW_017671149.1, on the reverse strand, counting down.
ACGACGGAATATATGTGGTCATGCTTGAGCAAGTAAAGAGAAGATAGTCAAGAAGGGGTATGTTGGTCACCTTGTATACCAACCTGTACTTCCACCCCTTGGGAAGGGATAATAGCCTATTGCGTGACGCTTTGAAATAGCATGCACACCTTGCCTTATTTTCATATCACGCACACTAGATGATTTATGAGCAAAGTATAACCTGTTTCCCTTATTGTTTACGCATATCGGACTGGGACTCGGCCTCGGCCTCGGCATCCTAACGGGTGAGGTAAGCCCAACTCATGAGAAGTCTAGACACAATCAAATGGCGAAGCCAAACATGGCTGCCAAATCAAAAACCACTATTCGAGTACGAGGCGAAGCGAGTAACCCTACAACGCCGCTCCTCCTTTCACCGACTTTCCAGGCTGAGGTAACAGACAAATTCGTTTGGCTTTATCTTATCATCCTTTTGTTAGTTTGAAACAGGAGCACAGGCACTCGCATAGGTACACGAGCAAGGGACGAACGCCGCCAAAACACCCAGGAAAAGGTTCTGTACCGTGCCATCTCGCGAGTATCGACCGAGAAAAACCCGCTAAGCCGCACCATATTATAAATAACATGAATGGCTCGGTACAGGCCGATTATTAAAAAAAATAATCTCCAAATGAAAGTGAAATTGAGCAAATTGGGACTCGCCTATGAGACACGCGGTATTCTCCAAATGAAAGTGAAATTGAACAAACTGAGACTCACCCATAAGACACTCGGTATTCTCCAAATGGAAGTGGAATTAAGCAAACTGGGACTCACCCAGGTAACGCACAGTATTCTCCAAATGAAAATGAAATTGAGAAAACTGGGACTCACCCAGGAAACGCACAGTATTCTCCAAATGAAAACGAAATTAAGCAAACCAGGACTTGCCCCGACGCACGCGTAAACAACACGGCGACGAGTAATGTTCCCCAATAGAAATAACACAACGGGTTACAACTTCGACCCCGCTCGAAATAACACCCTTACGGCCATCGGCCATCGCCATATGAAAGGGAGGTTTGACCTCGCTCGAATTCACAATGGGTTACAACTTCGACCTCGTGCGAATTAACACCCTTATGGCCATCGGCCATCGCCATATGAAAGGGAGGTTCGACCTCGCTCGAATTCACAATGGGTTACAATTTTGACCTCGCTCGAAATAATACCCTTATGGCCATCGGCCATCGCCATATGAAAGGGAGGTTCGACCTTGCTCGAATTCACAATGGGTTACAACTTTGACCTCGTTCGAATTAACACCCTTACAACCATCGGTCATCGCTATATGAAAGGAAGGTTCGACCTTGCTCGAATTCACAATAGGTTATAACTTCGACCTCGCTCGAAATAACACCCTTACGACCATCGGCCTTCGCCAAAAGAGAAGTTCGACTTCGCTCGAATTCACAATGGGTCACAACTTTGTCCTCGCTCGAATTAATACACTTACGGACACCGGCCATCGCATACGAAAGGAAGGTTCGACCTCGCTCGAATCTTAACGGGTAATAATTTCAACCTCGCTCGAATTAACATCCTTACGGCCATCGGCCACCGTTGGGTAAAGGTAAAAATTCGCCCATCCGAGTTAACCGATCAAATTTCGACCCGGTTCGGATGTATAAGTCAAAAATTGACTCCGCCCAAGATGGCAACTCCAAGTCCGACCACGTTACGAGCATTTAAGTCAAACTTCTGCCCAAGTTGGCAACTCAAAGTTCGACCTCGCTCGAATACATACGGAAAAATTGACTTCGCTTAATTTGGTAAGTCGGAATTCAATCCCGCTCAAGTATACAAGTCAAAACTGACTTCACCCAAGATGGCGAATTTAAATTCGACCTCGTTTGAATTAAGGTTAGGTTCCGCTTGAGTCGGCAAATCAGAAGTCAACTTCGCCCAAACGCGCAAGTTAGGATTCACGATTAAAAGGGTCAGGGACTCATCACAATGAAAATCGAAAGATACACAAATAAAGGCGAAATAATTATTTTATTCAGATATACGTGCGCGAGAGTCGCACTTTACAAAAGGCCGAAATGGGCCCTCAGGAAAAGATGAAAGTAAACAACAAAAGAACAAAAAAAAACTAAGTACAAGGGTGGCAGCAAAAGCTTCAGTCAGTAGCATCCCCACCGCCGTTCTCCCCAACAACATCATTATCATCATAAGGGAGCTCATCATCGTTATCAATGCCCTCATCAACCTCCAATGTCGCAGGGTTGTATCCACAGGCCGTGCGAGCCTCGTGTGCCTTTGCCCGAGCATCTTCAAAGGCGGCCTCTGGAACATTCCCCGCCTCCCACAAACCATTGTATATATCTCGCTGGGCCTTGGCGTGGACCCATAGCTCATACAAGCAGCGGGGGACCGCGGCAGAGGCAGATTCGACCTAGGCCAACAGTTGTTCCTTCTCGGCCTCGAGTGCCACGACCCGGTTTCCTAGGCTCGAAGCCTCCAAGTCAATTTCACCAATACGCTCCTCGAGCCGAGCTCCCTCGGCGTGGCCGTTGCCCTCTCAGATTCCTGCTCAGATTGGAGGACGCGGATAGTGTCCTTCATCGCCGTCGCCCTGGCCAAAGCCGACGTCCGAGCCTCCTCGGCACTTTCCATCTCGGCCACTTTCTTTTCCAGCTCGGCCAACTTTCCCATCCATTCTGCGCTCAAAGCTTCGACTCTTGTAGCATTCTGCTCAAGCTCGACTTGCAGGGACAACACCTTCTCCTAAAGGTCCTCGCACTCCGCGGCAACCCCTTTGCCTACCTCGAGTTCCTCGTCTTTGGTACTTAGCAGCTCCTTGAGCTCACTGTATCTGCGGATAAACTACATCAGCTCCTAATCTCTTTTCTCCAACTCCTCCCTGATGGATTGGGTGCCAGTACCTACCCTGAGCCGCTCGTGCATCTCACGTCACTTGTTGCAATACCGACGATACTTTTCAAGCATTTTCAGAAAAATCTCAGCCCGCATCTCGGCCCTACAAGAACTCTCAACCTCCTGCATGTAAGACTAAAAACAAAAAGAGAAGAAAGGAGTTAGTAAAGGCAAAGGTCACAAAGCAAAAAAAAGGAAGGAAACAAACAAAAAAGGAACTCACCCTTGGGCCCATCGCGGCCACACCGCATGACAATTCGGAATAACTGACATCTTGATCTGCGGCAGAGCATAGAAGGTCAAACTACGGCATAAAATCCATCGTGTCTTGCAGAAGGTTGAGATCCGATGGAATTTCGAGAATTCGGGAAGGGCCTCCCGCTCTCACTACGGTTAAGGTAAAACCCTTCTCGAACATCCTAATGTCCTCAGGATCAATGTTGGATTCAGACTCGTAATCATCAACCATGACGCCTTTTCCCCTCTCTTCGGCCGAAAAAGAAGTGCGATTCGGCCGGGATGTCGAAGGGCCGCTCAAAATAGCAACGACAGCCTCAGGACTCCATCTCTCCACCACATCAGCATCTTGATCGCTCACAGCAAGCGTAGCCTCCATGGCCGGGTTGGCACCTCCGCCGGTTTCGGGCACTGCCAAGGCAAGGTCGCCTCTCGAAGATGTTTCGGTTGGAGGGGTCTCTTCTAATACTACGCGTCGTCTCTTCAACGGGGCCTCTCTACTACCAGTATGGGAAGATTCGCCCGTCGAACGGACTACGGGAATCCGAGTCTCTAGCTGAGGAGTAGCCTCCGTGCGCACGTCTTCGGCCGCAGGCACAGATCGGGTAGTAGCTGTCGGCGCAGGCCGGGCAGCGGCCCTCGGTATAGTCCAGGCACGGGGCGCCGGTTGACGGAATGCAAGCGGAGGAGCCCTCATCCTTCGCTCTCTCCGACCTGCCAACAAAGAAAGATTAGATCATATAACAACAAGATTAAACTATGAGGAAAAGAATAAAGAGAAACTGCAGCATGCCGACTCACCGGTAAGAGGCTTACGCTCATACTTCTCATGAAAGGATGCCCACTCACGAATCCCCATTGTATGGGGGAGAATTGTGCTCACCCACTCGCGGATATCGGCAACTAGAGGGGGAGGTAATCTCTCGGCTGCAATAGCCAAACAGGTCCTCAGCAATATCACCTAATGGAGGACAATCGACGACCGCCTTAAAAGAAATCACGAAATAAACAAAGGAAAACTCACGAGCGAAGTTCCACGTCTCTAGAAACCCTGCCGAGTCCCTCCACAAGGGTGTATTGTCCGCACATAGAAGTAGCTTTCCCAAAAATGGTGATTGGCTATATCGTCCACCTTTACCACCAAGCTTTTGGTTCCTCGATGGCGCATATGAATCATCATACCCCGAAGAAAATGAGGGGCGAAGATGTGGAGCATGTGACCTAGGGAAATTCCTCGGCTGGCCAGCTTCGCGTACTTGATGAGCATGAGAAAGAGCTTGTACGCGTACGGTGAGAGTTGAGCCGGGCACGCTTCATAGAAGCGGCAGAAATCTACCACCAGGGAAGGAATGGGGAGTCTGTATCCGATAACGAAAGGGTATGCGTAAACGCACAATATCCCGGGCGGTGCAAATGCATAATATCCTTCCCCGCCGGCACCATCTCGATATGAGCAGGGATTCCCCACTTAGCTTTGAGCGCTAAGATCGCCGCCTCATCTATAGTGGAGGGAACGGGTTCCGGTTCATTTCCGGAAGGGCTGTAAAAATCGGTCCTCGCCTTCCCCAGACGAGGAACTATCTCATCCACCGTCAGAAATCCCTCATCTTCCACCATCTCTGCTCCCTCTTCGAAGTGGGCCGGAGCACCCACAGCTCTATCGGATTGGGAAGAAGCACTAGCCATTTATCTGTCTTGATCGAAATAAACAAGAACGGTGAAGGAAAAGAGAGAATGGTCACGTCGAATTCTAGCAAAAGCAGAAGTATGAAGGACTAAAGAATGAGTTTCTTTCTCAAGTAAATTGAAAAGCACAACAATCAAATGAGGGATTCCCCCTATTTATAGGGACAGAAATGTCCTGAACGGGAAACCCAAGAGCCGCCAATCCGAAAACTGAAAGGGCACGTGGGAAACATGCGCCATAATGACGCATAATGGGCTTTTATGGTGCCCGAAATCGACGTGACAATCCAACTCTGAACTGATGTAACGGTCCAATGAAGTTCCCGGATCGTCATGTCACTACCTCGCCATAAGGACCTCGACCCTTGCATAATGATCAGATTTCTCCCAACTTTTGAATCAGCGGAATCCGCCCATCGAGCTCGCCAAGAGGCAACCCCAGCAGGCGGAGGGACTAACTGTATGGGTCAAAATCTGACCACAAGTGGATTACCCATCGAGCTCGCCAAGAGGCGACCTCAATGAGACGATCCCATTCTACCCCCCCTCCCCTATTAAGGGGAATGGTAAGGGGTCGACCAAGCCGTGGACGCACCTATAAGGCGTATGGCAACGAGCATCTCGGCCACTGTCGAGATCGAGCCATCGAGAAGGCTTGCACAGCGGAAGGGGTATGTTGGTAAAAGACCGTTGGATAAAAGAAAAGGTGAGTAATATATATATATATATATATATATATATATATATATGTGTATGTATGTATGAAAGGAAAGGCAGAAAGAAAAGGGGGATCCCAGGAGAGAAAAAGAAACAGAATACTTGGAAGAGACCTCTGAGGAACAAAGCAAGAAGTCCAGATTACGGTTTACAAACATTTGCAAACACCATCGTTGAGTCAATAGAGCAAGATCTCATAATTATCAACGAGATTCCCTCTTTGTCTTCTTTGCTTTACAAATGCAGAATAATATATCAAAGATGTAAGCTTATCATTTACGTTTGATGTCTTTTAATCATTCCAAGAAACTTTACATAAACTCAACCTCATTTGATTCTAGTATCCGATATGCTTAGATCTAAAGTTACTTATGTTTGGCTGGGATTTACCCTCTATTTCATCATTAATTGATTTAGCTAAAAGGTTCAACACTTTTTGGTCAAACAAATGCAAAGGCTAAGAAAATCCTTATCTGTGGACTTGGTCTTGATGAGTACAACAGAAGATCTGGTTGCTCCAATGCAAAAGAGATCTGAAATGCACTCCAAATAGCCCATGAAGGAATAAACCAAGTGAAGAGATCAAGGATAGAATTACTTATGAGAAACTATGAGCTCTTTTCCATGAAGGAGTCTGAGCCCATCAGAAGATGATGACTAGGTTTACCATAATAAATAATGAACTGAAGTCACCTGAAAAGGTGTTCACCTCAGAAGAGTTGGTTAGCAAAGTTCTAAGGATCCTTCCAGCTTCATGGGAATCAAAAGTCACAGCTATTCAGGAAGCCAAGGAGCTGGACAAGATCTCACTTGATGAGTTGGTTGGAAACTTAAAGACTCATGAAATGAGAAAGATAGAACTGCGTAAGGAAGAACCAAAGAAGGATAAGGCCTTGGTCCTTAAGGCGTCTGAGGAAGATGAATATGACAGTGATGATCCCGACCTAGCACTGTTTGCTCTCCCATTCCACACACAAATGTGCCACCCTCCAGCACCCACCCTGTTTGACTATTGGATGGTTCATTCCCTTCACAACTATCCAGTGACTACCCCTTGTATATATAATATTCTTGATCATATCAAATGTCTATCCAAAAATACCATAATAAATTACATACAAGCACTAAAGCAAGTTTTTTTTTTTCACAAGGCAAAAAAATAAGAAATGGTGCAGCCTCATGTCATCTTGACAACATTTCCAGCACAAGGACATAGTAATCCAGCACTACAATTTGCCAAAAATCTTGTCAAGATGGGCATAGAAGTGACATTTTCAACAAGCATTTACGCCCAAAACCGTATGGTGAAAAATCCATTGTTAATACTCCAAAGGGGTTGAATTTTGTTCAATTTTCTGATGGCTTTGATGATGGTTTTGATCATTCAAAAGACCCTGTATTTTACATGTCACAACTTCGTAAATGTGGAAGTGAAACTGTGAAAAATATTGTTCTCACTTGCTTTGGAAATGGCCGTCCTATAACTTGCGTTTTTTACTCCATTTTTCTTCCTTGGGCCGCAGAGATAATGTTTTAGTGTGTGACTATCTCTTTTTAAAGCTTAGAATATTAAATAAAAGGGAAAATGTATAAGTACCCCCTGACCTATACCCGGATTTCCAACTACATACTTTTTCTTTGCGGGAATTCTATTACCCCCCCCCCCCCCAAAACTTATTTTAAATATAATTATTTGCACCCTTAATGCTGACAACCAAACTCTTGGCAAGTGGTGAGCTACACGCGCCCCCACATGTATTTTAGTACTTCTTTATTCTTTCTTTTTTTTCTTATCCTTTTTTCTTATTTCTTATTATTGTCATTTTTTTTGGTTATTTCATTCTCTTTCTTTTTGTTTTGGTCACCGGCGGCATAAAATGGTGGTCGTCGGAATTTCACAAATACTATTTTTTCCGGCGATAGATTTTTATCCCGATCTAAGGGTGTTATATATATATATATATATATATATATAATATATATATATATATATATATATAATATATATATATATATATATATATAAAATTTTTCTTGAAGTATAATTTATGTGTGGGAGGAAGAGCAAAAGAAATAAAAATGAATATAAGCTGAGAAAACTTTTTCCAGTTAAAATTTCAATACACCATTTTTTTTCCGACCGTGGGTAGGTTTTCCGATGATCGAATTCCTCCCCCCCCCCCCCCCCCAAATCTGAGGTGTTACTTTTGCTTATGAATAGATCTTTTTGAGAGTTTAATTTGTGTGTGAAAATACAAAATGGAAGAAAAACGGTTAGACAAAGTCGCCAGTGAATGAATATCCACCGGAATTAGAGAAGAAACGAAAAAAAAAAAGTAAAAGAAAAAAGACAATGAAAAAGGAAAAGGAAAAGGAAAAAAAAGTAAAAAAAAATGGTAAAAAAGAATAAAAAATAATCTGAAATTCATTTTTTCTTGCTTCTCACTCTCCTTTGGGAGAATGAAATACACACACTCTGCCACGTCAGCGTTAAGGGTGCAAATAATTTCATTTAAAATAAGTTTAGGGGGGTAATAGGAGTCCCGCAAAGAAAAAGTGTGTAGTTGGCAATCCGGGTATAGGTCAGGGGGTACTTATGCATAAAATATATTTTTAACTATTTAATTATATTATGTCTCAACATGCCCTCATGTATGGGCGTCTAGTTTTTACGCTATTAAAGAGCATATTTTTAATTATTGGCCCTAATTCTTTTTTCATCTGGAACACACGAAGAAATTATTACCCAAGGAGAAGAATTGGACTCTTTACCAGTATCATTACCTCTCGGTGGGAAGTAACGAAACATAGATCACGATGTGAACATAGTTTTTAAGGTTTTTTCCTTAAGAAAAGTCTCGGATCGGGACTTGTTTCAATAGACTTTTGAAGGAGTGAAACATCAGGCAGAACAGATACGTGAGTTCTTGACTTTTTGGTGCGGGTGGAGGGTTTATTTTTCTTTTTGGATGATATTGAGATTTGAACCTAGGATGTCTTGCCTGCTAAAATTTATATGTTGAAGTGTATTATCATCTCGTCCAAAAGTGTAAACTATTAGAAAGAATATATTTTTAATTATTTAATTATATTATATCTCAACAGGTCGCACGTAAAATTAACATCCCTTCTGCTCTTCTTTGGAGTCAACCAGCTACAATATTGGACATATATATATTATTTTAACTTTCATGGTTATGAAAAATCCATTGTTAAAGAATCCAATGATCCAAATTGGTCAATTCAACTTCCAGAGCTTCCACAACAGAAAACTCAAGATCTTCCTTCATTTTTACTTCTCTCAAGTGCAAAAGGAAGTCTTCGTGTTGCACTACCTCCTTTCAAAGAATTAATAAACACATTAGATGCTGAAATCAACCCTAAGATTCTTGTGATACATTTGATGAATTAGAGCCTGAGGCACTCAAAGCTGTAGAAAATTACAAGTTTTATGGAATTGGACCATTTATTCCTTCTGCTTTCTTGAATGGAAATGACCCTTTGGATTCTTCTTTTGGTGCTGATCTTTTTGAGAAATCAAATGATTATATGGAATGGTTAAACTCAAAGCAAAATTCATCAGTTGTTTATATATCATTTGGGAGTCTAATGAATCCATCAATAAGTCAAATAAAGGAGATATCAAAAGGGTTGATAGATATAGGGAGGGCATTTTTATGGGTGGTAAAAGAAAATGAAAAAGGCAAAGAAGACAGAGAAGAATTTTGGTTTATTGAAGAGTTGGAAAAAATAGGAAAAATAGTGTTGTGGTGTTCGCAACTTGAAGTGTTAAAACATTCTATCTTTGGGGTGTTTTGTTTCTCACTGTGGATGGAATTCGACTCTAGAGAACTTAACTTGTGGAGTGCCGGTTGTCGCATTTCCTCAATAGACTGATCAAATGACAAATGCGAAACAAATTGAAGAAGTGTGGAAAAGTGGAGTTTGGGTGAATGTTAATGAAGATGGTGTTGTTGAAAGTGAAGAAATGAAAAGATGTATTGAATTGGTAATGAATGGAGGAGAAAAAGGGGAAGAATTAAGAAAGAATGCTAAGAAATGGAAAGAATTGGCTAGGGAAGCTGTGAAGGAAGGTGGATCTTCACACAAGAATTTAAAGGCTTTTATTGATGAGGTTGCTAAAGGTTATTAATATGCTTTAAAACTTAGTCTTTAATCTATGAAACTTTTTTTCTCTTTTTCTGGTCCTTCTCTTCTTCCTTTTAATTTATTAAGAATAAAATCATCGCTTTCCAGTGTTTTCCAGAAACAACCTCTCTAGATGTACAAAATAGGATAAGGTCTAGGTATATACTATCCTCCCCAGACTCCACTTATAGGATAACACTAGGTATATTATTATTGTTGTTGTTGTAATAAAATAAACATAGCTTAGTGTTCTTGGTGTCTCTATCTTACCAAGTGCAAGATTTTACTTAGTTTCTACTTTTAAGTTTACTTAATAAAATCCAAGTTGAGAAAGCACAAAAAGATCAATGACAAGTTTTGGTTTTATAATCCATTATATATGTTATTATAGTTATATAATATTATTCACATGATCAGATCAGTAAATAAAACACATAAAAAAAAATTTAGGGTCATTATCTTCTATTCAAACTGTAAATGATCAGAGATCATCTCCTCCATATACGCGTGCATTCACGTGTTTTATCATATCTGCTTGATTAAAGAACTATTAGTTTGCACGATGAAAAAAAAAGCCAGTCCGGTGCACAAAGCTCCCGCTATGCGCGGAGTTCGAGAAGGACCGGACTGCAAGGGTCTATTGTACGCAGCCTTACCCAACTTTTTTGCAAGAGGCTATTTCTACAGTTCGAACCTGTGACCTTCTTTATCATATGGCAGCAATTTTTTCAGTTACCAGTTAATTTGCACGACGAAACGCAAAAATATAAGTATCTTTTTTTTTTATTACCTCTTAGAATGCCACATTGGAGCTATTAAGCTAGTTGTTGGAGGTTTTACTTTGAACATAATCAGTGGGTATGCACCCCAAGAAGGCTTGGATGAGGAAGTCAAGAGGCATTTCTGGGAGATTTGGATGAGATGGTGCGTGGTATCCCGCATACCGAGAAGCTTTTCATAGGAGGAGATTTCAACGGCACACTGGAGCGAAGTCTCAAGGGTAAGATGATGTGCATGGTGGCTTTGGTTTTGGAGATAGAAACGGAGGAGGAACGTCTCTGCTGGACTTTGCGAGAGCATTTGATTTGGTGATAGCAAACTCGAGTTTCCCGAAGAAGAGGGAGAACTTGGTCACCTTCCGGAGTTTGTTTCCCGAGACTCAGATTGATTATTTACTCTGCAGGAAGTCCGATAGAGGTCTTTGCACAGATTACAAGGTCATCCCGAGTCAGAACCTCTCGACCCTTCATAGGCTCCTGGTCATGGACCTTGAAATCAGGAGGAAGAGGGCTATGTATTGCCAACATAGGATCAAGTGGGGAGCCTTGTTGGAAGCTAAAGCGCAGGAGCTGGGGGTCAAGCTGCTGACTGTGGGGGCCTTGGAGGAGTAGTGGGGATGCAAGCGCTTTGTGGACCACGACTGCGCAGTGCATTAGGGAAGCCACGAGAGAGGTAATAGGGGTCTCAAAAGGTTACTCTGGTGGTCACAAGGGAGACTGGTGGTGAAATGGAGAGGTGCAAGAAAAATTAGAAACCAAGAAAACGGCGTATTTTATCATTTATCATGTATCATTGTTGCGGCGCGCAACCCGATCCTCAATATCATTTATCATGTATCATTGTTGCGGCGCGCAACCCGATCCTCAATATCATTTATCATGTATCATTGATGCTATAAACTGTTAAAAATAATTGCTTAGTGATGGGAAGGTAAATAAGTTGGCTTGCCTAGCTACCACGAGTAGGCGCCATCACGACCCCGATGGTGGGAAAAATCCGGGTCGTGACACTAAAGCTAGTGGAAAGTGTAGACGAGGAGGAGAAGAGGGCGAATAGGAAGCAATATAAGTTGGCTAAGAAAGAGGCAAATCTAGCAGTACTGTTGCTTTTAGTCATTTGTATGAGGAACTCGAGGGCCGAGGTGCGGATAAGAGGTTGTTCAGGTTTTCCAAGGCGCGAGAAAGGAAGGCTCGTGACTTGGACCAAGTGAAGTTCATCAAGGACGAAGAAGGTAGAGTTTTGTTGGATGAGGGGCTTATCCGTCGGAGATGGCAGACTTACTTCCATAGTCTCTTGAACGAGGAGGGGGACATCATTGTACTGGGTGATTTGGAACTCTCCACGAGTCGTTGTGACTTTGGGTATTGTAGTCGGATTAAAGTTGATGAAGTTGAGGGGGCTATACGTAAGATGGGCAGGGGCAAAGCGACCAAAGCGGATGAAATCCCGGTGGAGTTTTGGAAGAGTGCGGGTAAGGCAGGCTTGGAGTGGATCACTAGGTTATTTAATGTCGTTTTAGAATGAAGAATATGCCCGAAGATTGGAGGTGGAGCACGATGGTTCATGTATACAAGAACAAGAGCGATATCCAAAATTACAATAACTATCGGGGTATCAAGTTTCTTAGCCATACTATGAAAGTCTGGGAGAGAGTGGTAGAGCTAAGTGTGAGTAGGAGTGTGTCTATTATCTAGAATCAGTTCTTGTTTATGCCGGAGCATTCGACTACAGAAGCCATCCATATTGTTAGGAGATTGATGGAGCGGTATAGGGAGAGAAGAATGACCTGCATATGGTGTTCATCGGCTTAGAAAAGGCGTACGATAAAGTTTCGAGGGAGGTTTTGTTGAGATGTTTGGAGGCTAGAGGTATACATGTTGCCTATGTTAGGGTGATTAAGGACATGTATGATGGAGCAAAGACCCGAGTGAGGACGATGGGTGGGGACTCGGACCATTTTCTGGTTATGATGGGGTTGCATCAGGGGTTTGCACTCATCCCTTTTTGTTTGTCCTGTCGATGTACGTACTGACGCGCCACATCCAAGAGGAGGTGTCGTGGTGCATGCTATTTGCAGATTATATTATTAATTGACGAGATGCGAGACAGTGTGAACGAACACTTAGAGGTATGGAGGCAGACCCTGGAGTCTAAAGGTTTCAAGTTGAGAAGGACCAAGACAGAATACTTGGAGTGTAAGTTCAGAGGCGAGACACAAGGAGGGGAAGGGGGTGAGGCTGGACTCGCAGATCGTCCCTAGGAGAGGCAGTTTAAGTACCTTGGGTCTATTATTCAGGGGGATGGGGAGATTAATGAAGATGTCACAAATCATATTGGGCGGGATGGAAGAAATGGAAACTCGCTTCCGGTGTTTTGTGTGACAAGAAGGTGCCAACGAAACTTAAAGGTAAGTTCTATAGAGTGGTGGTCAGACTAACGATGTTGTATGGGGCTGAGTGTTGACCAGTCAAGATCGCTCACGTCCAGAAGATGAAGGTAGCAGAGATGAGGATGTTGAGATGGATGTGCAGGCACACCAAGTTAGATAGGATCAAAAATGAGGTTATTCGCGACAAGGTGGGTGTGGCCCCTATTGAGGACAAGATGCGGGAAACGCGACTTAGGTGGTTTTGTCATGTGAGGAGGAGGAGCACAGACACACCGATGAGGAGGTGTGAGAGGTTGACATTGGAGGGCCTACAGAGAGGTAGAGGTAGACCAAAGAAAATGTGGGGAGAGGTGATTAGGCAAGATATGGCGCAGCTTCACCTGACCGAGGACATGACCCCTGATAGGAAGGTACGGTGGTCGAGGATTAGGGTAGTAGAGTAGGTAGTCTAGAGTGTTCATAACAGTAGTATTGGCACGCAGTCTCGCTTTCTGTTGGTAGTAAGTTTTTATGACTAATCGTTGTTTTCTTTCATTGTTGATCAACTTACTATCTTGTTGTTTTTATAATGCTTTTTAATACTTTTTGGTGCTGTCCCTTTTTGTCTATATTTTCATTAATGTGGTGCTTATACTTTCCTGAGCCGAGAGCCTATTGGAAACAGTCTCTCTATCCTCACAAGGTAGAGGTAAGGTCTGTTAGTAATCTGTATTTGTAAAATAATTCTGGAAAATATAAATGAACATAAACAAAAATGTAAACAAAATAACAAAAACCAATTCGAGCCCACTGAATTCACGGTGTTTCCTTAAGGAATTTAATCCCCTCCTAGTACCCAAGGTTATGGATTATTTCCTCCCAGAATAGAACGAATTACACACTGGTGTAGTGGTACTTCAAACCCAGTGTTTCAGCGAACACACAGTTCGGTAGCAAATCACACTTACTGTTGCTTTGTTTGATGTTAAAAGTATGCAGAAGAAGGAGGAGAAACTCAGAAAATTATATGGAAATTCTGAGCAGAATAGCCTTGTATTTATAGCCAAAGTTGGGTTGGAATCTGAAGAGGTGTAACTCTTCAGAATGGCTGTTTATGCAAAACAGCCACAGCATAAATGCCATAACATAAATGGCTATTTACTTAACAATAAAGAGGGAAAATAAAGAGAGAAAATTGAAGGGTAGTTAATTTTCTGTTACAAAAACAGAAAACTGAAATTTGGATAACTGAATTGGATTTAATATTAATATTTATTTTAATATTAATATTCTGTTATCAAAATAAATATTTAATAACATTCCTGTTAATATTTTACTATTAACAAATAAGTTTGGTCCAATAATTAATCAATCGATCGATCATTTGACCAAATCCGAAGCCGAAGCCGAAGCCAAGCCGAGCGAGCGAGCGAGCGACGACGACGACGACGCGAGGCTTGCCTTCTTCTCAACTCTTTATGAGCTAGAAGAAGAGAAATTGCTTATGTACCCATCAAAAATCTTTTCCTCTTCCAATATGGGACAATGTCCCTTTGCCAAGGGG
>NW_017671149.1:75997-84455 GCF_001879085.1 Nicotiana attenuata | reverse complement strand
CCTGGATTGCTCGTATATCGACTCAATTTACTTATAGCACAAGCTATATCTGGTCCTGTACAATTCGTGATGTACATTAAGCAACCCAACACACAAGCATAATCCAATTGTGATATGCTTTGGCCTTTGTTCTTTGCTAATGCAAGATTCACGTCAATTAGAGTCTTTGCAACTTTAAAGCCCAAGTACTTGAATTTTCCAAGTACTGTCTCAATATAATGAGATTGTGACAATGCCAGACCCTGAGAAGTCTTATGGATCTTAATTCCCAGAATTAAATCAGCAACTCCCAAGTCTGTCATATCAAACTTGCCAGTTAGCATGCGCTTAGTCGCATTTATGTTGGCAATATTACTCATTATCAGCATATCATCCACATATAAGCAAACAATGACTATGTGATTTGGAACATTCTTAATGAACACACATTTATCACATTCATTTATTTTAAATCTATCAAGTAGACATTCTCAATAGAGTGAGAGTCAGTCTTACCTACCTTTTCAACCCCAATGATCTCACCTTTCTTCCCATTTCCAAAGGAGACGTTACCTCATTTGAGGTCCTCAAGTGAAAGGAACTGGTTCTTGCTTCCTGTCATATGCTTTGAACAGCCACTATCCATGTACCATATTTGGCTGCTCCCCTTCACTTGGACCCGCGAAAGGAAATCAGGGGGTTAGTCGTAGGAACCCAAACTAGTTTGGGTCCTTTCTATAGGCAAAGGATGAATCAAATCTTTTAGCCAACTNCCACCAATAGTGAATACATATCCACTTGTGGACTTGGAATCAGTTGATCCGGTGATCCAATTTGCATCACAGTATCCCTCAATGACCGCAGGATATTTATTGTAGTGCAAAGCAAAGTCCTGGGTATGTACTAAATACCCCAAAACTCGTTTCATGGCCATCCAATGAGATTGGCCTGGATTGCTCGTATATCGACTCAATTTACTTATAGCACAAGCTATATCTGGTCGTGTACAATTCATGATGTACATTAAGCAACCCAACACACGAGCATAATCCAATTGTGATATGCTCTGGCCTTTGTTCTTTGCTAATGCAAGATTCACATCAATTGGAGTCTTTGCAACTTTAAAGCCCAAGTGCTTGAATTTTTCAAGTACTGTCTTAATATAATGAGATTGTGACAATGCTAGACCTTGAGAAGTCTTATGGATCTTAATTCCCAGAATTAAATCAGCAACTCCCAAGTCTTTCATATCAAACTTGCTAGTTAGCATACGCTTAGTAGCATTTATGTTGGCAATGTCATTACTCATTATGAGCATATCATCCACATATAAGCAAACAATGACTATGTGATTTGGAACATTTTTAATGTACACACATTTATCACATTCATTTATCTTAAATCCATTTGACAACATTGTTTGGTCAAATTTAGCATGCCATTGTTTGGGTGCTTGTTTTAATCCGTAAAGGGACTTAACAAGTCTACAGACCTTCTTTTCTTTACCTGGAACCACAAACCCTTCAGGTTGTTCCATGTAGATCTCTTCCTCCAACTCTCCATTTAAGAAGGCCGTCTTAACATCCATTTGATGAATTTCAAGACCATAAACTGCAGCTAACGCTACTAACGTTCGTATGGATGTAATTCTTGTAACTGGGGAGTATGTATTAAAATAGTCAAGACCTTCTCGTTGTCTATACCCTTTGACCACAAGTCTTGCCTTATACTTGTCAATAGTGCCATCATCTTTCATTTTCCTCTTAAAGATCCATTTAGAACCCAACGGTTTATTTCCAGGAGGAAGATCAACCAATTCCCATGTATGTTGTTCAGTATGGATTCTATTTCACTATTGACTGCCTCTTTCCATAACAATGATTCCGAAGAAGACATAGCTTCTTTAAATGTTTGAGGCTCATTTTCCAATAAGAAAGTCACAAAATCTGGTCCGAATGAAGTAGACGTTTTTTTGACGTTTACTACGTCTTGGATCCTCCTGATTAAGTGTACTTTCTTTTGTTTCTTCCCGAGGTTGTTTAGATCCTTCACCAATCGACTCACATTCCTTTTTATACGGATATATATTTTCAAAGAACTCAACATTATCTGATTCTATAACCGTATTATTATGAATGTCGGGATTTTCTGATTTATGAACCAGAAATCGATATGCTTTACTATTAGTCGCATATCCTATGTAAACACAATCAACGGTTTTCGGTCCTATTTTTACCCTTTTGGGTTTAGGAACTTGCACTTTTTCCAAACACCCCCACACTTTAAAATAATTCAAGTTGGGCTTCCTTCCTTTCCATTTTTCATATGGAATGTATTGTGTTTTGCTATGGGGTACTCGATTTAGTATTTGGCTAGCCGTAAGAACAGCTTCCCCCCACAAGTTCTGTGGCAAACCAGAACTTATCAATAATGTGTTCATCATCTCCTTTAATGAACGATTCTTTCTTTCTGCAATCCCATTGGATTGGGGCGTGTAAGGGGCCGTTGTTTGATGAATAATTCCATATTCTAAACATATTTGTTCAAAAGGAGATTCATATTCACCACCCCTATCACTTCTTATCATTTTGATTTTTTTGTTAAGTTGCGTTTCAACTTCATTTTTGTATTGCTTGAATGCGTCTATTGCTTCATCTTTACTATTAAGTAAGTAAACATAGCAATATCTAGTACTATCGTCAATAAAAGTTATGAAATACTTCTTTCCACCGCGAGATGGTATTGACTTCATATCACAAATATCTGTGTGAATTAAGTCTAAAGGATTTGAATTCCTTTCAACTGACTTATAAGGATGTTTAACATACTTAGATTCCACACATACTTGACATTTTGATTTGTCACATTCAAACTTAGGCAATACTTCCAAATTAATCATTTTCCGTAAGGTTTTATAATTGACATGACCCAAACATATATACCATAATTCATTTGACTCAAGTAAGTAAGACGAAGCTGAAATTTTATTATTATTTTCAACACCCATTACATTCAGCTTGAAAAGGCCCTCGGTGAGGTAACCTTTTCCTACAAACATCTCGTTCTTACTTATTATAACCTAATCGGATACAAATACACATTTAAAACCATTCTTAACAAGAAGTCCAGTAGAGACTAAATTCTTCCTAATCTCGGGAACATGAAGGACGTTGTTCAAAGTCACCACTTTGCCGGAAGTCATTTTGAGAAATATGTTCCCACATCCTTCAATCTTGGCCTTTGCAGCATTTGCCATTGAAATCGTCTCATCGGGTCCAACAGGAGCATAAGTAGCAAAAGCTTCTCTAACAACACAAACATGGCGAGTGGCTCCAGAATCAATCCACCACTCTTTAGGATTTCCCACCAAGTTGCATTCGGAAAGCATGGCACATAAGTCATCAACATCATCATGCTTTTCAACCATGTTTGCTTGACCCTTCTTCTTGTCTTTCTTCGGAGCACGACACTCCGTAGATTTATGTCCGGTTTTTCCACAGTTGTAGCAGTTTTCACTGAACCGCTTCTTGCTTGGGTTGTACTTCCTCTTTTTGTTCTCTTCAACAATATTTGCTCCCATTATTGTTGAGTTTCCACGGGCTCTCTTTTCCGCAGCTTTGTTGTCCTCTTCGATTCTCAACCGAACAATGAGATCTTCAAGGGACATCTCCTTGCGTTTGTGTTTCAAGGAGTTTTTGAAGTCCTTCCACAAAGGAGGCAACTTCTCAATCATCGCTGCTACTTGGAATGCTTCATTGATGACAAGACCTTCAGCAAGGAGATCGTGAATAATCACTTGCAATTCCTGGACTTGGGTAATAACAGACTTGCTATCTACCATTTTGTAGTCCAAAAACTTTGCAGCAACGAACTTCTTCAACCCGGCATCTTCGATTTTGTATTTCTTTTCAAGCGCACTCCACAGTTCCTTTGACGTTTCCACGCCACTGTAGACGTTATACAAAGCATCCTCCAGCCCGCTTAGAATATAATTCTTGCACAAAAAATCTGAATGCTTCCACACCTCAATCACGAGAAAGCGTTCAGTTTCTGGAGTTTCATCGGACAGCACAGGAACATCTTCCTTGATGAACTTCTGGAGACTTAGAGTAGTCAAATAGAAGAACATCTTTTGCTGCCAGCGCTTGAAATCAATTCCGGAAAATTTTCTGGGTTTCTCCGCCGGTGCCAATGCTGCCGGTGTTGTTCTGTTCGTTGATGCATTGGTAGTCACCGTTGGAACAGCTTGGTTCACATTATCATTAGTCATTTCTGTAAAAGAATGACACAAACGTTAAAATCACGTAGATTTTAATAGAGTACAAAACCACACAGGTTTTACTCTCGAGAAACAGTGAGTACAAATACAGAAAATAAATTAAATTCCTTAAGCTTGTTAGTAATCTGTATTTGTAAAATAATTATGGAAAATATAAATGAACATAAACAGAAATGTAAACGAAATAACAAAAACCAATTCGAGCCCACTGAATTCACAGTGTTTCCTTAAGGAATTTAATCCCCTCCTAGTACCCAAGGTTATGGATTATTTCCTCCTAGGATAGAACGAATTACACACTAGTGTAGTGGTACTTCAAACCCCAGTGTTTCAGCGAACACAAAGTTCGGTAGCAAATCACACTTACTGTTGCTTTGTTTGATGTTAAAAGTATGCACAAGAAGGAGGAGAAACTCAGAAAATCGTATGGAAATTCTGAGCAGAATAGCCTTGTATTTATAACCAAAGTTGGGTTGGAATCTGAAGAGGTGTAACTCTTCAGAATGGCTGTTTATGCAAAACGGCCATAGCATAAATGTCATAACATAAATGGCTATTTACTTAACAATAAAGAGGGAAAATAAAGAGAGAAAATTGAGGGTAGGTAATTTTCTGTTACAAAAACAGAAAACTGAAATTTGGATAACTGAATTGGATTTAATATTAATATTCTGTTATTAAAACAAATATTTAATAATATTTCTGTTAATATTGATTCCGTTTTATCTAGTTCACTTATACTCCCTGGTTTCTATACAGAAGCTGCACAATGGCTGGGCCTGAGGATCCACATTTCAATATTATCCTGAGAATCAGAGAGCTAATGAGAAGGGATTGGAGGTGTGAATTGAGACATATTTGGAGGGAAGGCAATGTGACATCTCTTCATCTGCAAATAATTCTCGATGTGAAAACACAGAGCCAGGGGGCTGATCTTTGAATAGGAAAAAGAGTGGATCTGCAGGGTCCCAAATGAATTGGCTTATTCGAAAAAGGCCTTGTTATTAACAAATAAATTTGGTCCAATAATTAATCAATCGGGATCATTTGACCGAATCCGAAGCCGAAGCCGAAGCCGAGCCGAGCGAGCGACGACGACGCGAGGCTTGCCTTCTTCTCAACTCTTTATGAGCTAGAAGAAGAGAAATTGCTTATGTACCCATCAAAAATCTTTTCCTCTTCCAATATGGGACAATGTCCCTTTGCCAAGGGGGGAAACTTAAAATTTCACTCAAAAATTTCATTTCCGTCCATTTCCCATTCACCCTCTTTTAAGTATTTAATATAATTAAATATATAAAACCCAACAAGGTCTGCGTACACACTACCCTCCCCAGACCCTACGGTATAGGATATTACTAGATATGTTGTTGTTGTCGTCTTAGAATGCCACATTTACTAGAAAATACAAAATTCAAAACCAGTTTATATGCGCAGTAACTTATCCTGTTCTTAGCTGAAATGTTTTATCCATCAGAAAATTATGGATTCTATATCAGATTATCAGTGGCAGGCAGCCATGTATATATTCACCTTATGGATTATAATTATTTTCAGATTACCAACTCATGCTTATTATGATCAATAATCGTTAGTTGACTTTGAAATAACTGTAATTTTAAAAATATTAATATTAATTTTTGAACTCTTTCTGTATTTCAAATAAAATGAACCAGGTTAATAGATTTTTAACCACAACAAAAACTATTCTCTCTGTGGACCTAACTCACTCTGATTTTTCACCTTCAAAATTAATGTGTAATAGCAGGAAATGGAGATAACTTTTACTTGTGAGGAGCTATGAATTTGTGGCTACATTTGCAAATAGAATGATATTAGAGCACATACGTGAATGTGTATGGATATTGTCTTGAAAAGGTCAGTCAGTACAATATTGTCCACCTATTGATTATCTTCTCTATATAATAATATCTATAACCTACTAACAAATATAACCAACATTTCCAGGGCAAGAAAAGAATATTTACATCATTAACCAACTCTTACTTCAAAAATGGAAATTTTGAAGGATGATTGCCATGTTCTAATTATAACATTTCCAGGACAAGGAAACATTAATCCATGCATTCAATTTTCCAAACGTCTAGTCAAATTAGGAGTGAATGTCACATTCTCCACAAGTCTAACAGCTTTCAATCGCATCACAAATCTTCCAACCATAGAAGGATTAACATTTGCTCCTTTCTCTGATGGTTTTGATGGCAACTTCAAAGGGTCTATGAATAACTTCCACGAGTTCAATAATTCATTCAGGACTCATGGTTCGGAGTTTATGATCAATTTGGTCAAAACCAGGGCAAAAGAGGGCAACCCCTTTAAACGTATTATTTACACGACCTTGACTGGTTGGGTTGGTTTACTAGCCACGAGCATAAACGTTCCATCGACGTTTCTTTGGATTCAACCAGCCACAGTTTTGGATATTTACTACTATTTTTTCAATGGTTATGAGGATACTATCAAGAATTTTCCAAAGGATAAATTTTTAGAGCTTCGTGGGCTGCCTTTGTTATCCCCTCGGGATTTGCCTTCGTTCGTATTTGCTGATTCAAATGATTGGACATTATTGTCAATGAAAGATCATGTTGAGTTAATGGACAGCGAGATAAACCAAAGGGTGCTTGTGAATACTTTTGATGCTTTAGAACCTGATGCGTTGAGTGTTTTAAAGAATGTGAATATGGTTGGAATTGGCCCTTTAATTCCTTCAGCTTTTCTTGATGGAAATGATAGTTCTGATACTTCATTTGGAGCTGATATGAGACAGGATTCAAGGGATTATATTGAGTGGTTGGATTCTAAGGCTAAAGAATCTGTAATATATATAGCATTTGGTAGCTATTCTATGATACCAAATCAACTTATGGAAGAGATTGCTCAAGGATTAGTATTGTGTAAAAGGCCATTTTTGTGGGTAATTAGAGAGGGGCAAAATGGGGAAAAGCCATTTGAAAAGTTGAGTTGCAAAGAGGAATTGGAAGAGTTAGGGAAAACTGTTTCTTGGTGTTCACAAGTGGAGGTTTTACAACATCCTTCTTTGGCTTGTTTCTTGACTCATTGTGGATGGAATTCGACTATTGAGAGCTTAGCTTCGGGGGTGCCAGTTGTGGCGTGTCCACTCTGGACCGATCAATTATGCAACGCGAAGCTTATTCAAGATGTTTGGAAGACGGGAGTCAGAGTAAACGCCAATGATGAAGGCGTTATTGAGAGGAATGAGTTCGAGAGGTGTATAGAGATTGTGGTTGGAGATGGGGAAAAGGGGAAAGAATTAAGAAAGAATGCTAAGAAATGGAGGAATTTGGCTAAGGATTCTATGAAAGAAGATGGTTCATCTAATGTCAATCTCAAGGCTTATGTTCATGAGGTTTTGCTTGGTGAATAAATCATTCGTAAGTTGAAAGAAAAAGGTAAGGCCAACGTGGTAATCTTTCTCGTTTAGATTTAACTTATATACATTGACGACGTAAAAGCATTTAGTATTATTAGTGCATTTAATATGTTGCAGTCAATACCTGCTTTAGTAACTAAAATCACGTTTTAATATAGCCTTAATACTCTCTATATGTAGTGAAACCAATTTTCTTGGGAATAGGAGAAATAATCTGTCATCTAACATGAATCTTTTTCTATTAGCGGCTTTAACTATAAATTTAGCTTCCTCTTGATCTACGAATCATGGAATACGTAATTGAAATATGCATCTGGAATTAAATCATATTGGTATAAAGAGTCGGAAAAGAAAAAGAAAAGGAAAAGTACAAGCTGTAGCATATTGATAAATGTAATTATCGTTACGCTGACCATCAGGTCGTAAAAGTTCGTTTATGAAATTGGATGTGCATGTATCTCAAACATTTAGTACATGACACATGTTTGTAGCCAAACAAGTGAGAAACTCTCATCTACGATACCTCGACATACTATCAAGTATTGAACTGATTTTATAAATAAGTAATAGCGCGTTTGAATACAAGTGCTAAGACATAGTAATAAGTTATACTGCCTTAGTTGTAAGTCTAGATTAATTTGATACTTGTGCAAATACGATAAACACTTCGAACACAAAAAGACACATCTAATTCAGTAATTTGCAATCCAAATTGCTCTGTAGTCTGCTTTCTTTCTGTTCTATTTTTGGTCTGTTTCTTGTTTTGGTTTGGTGGGGGTGGGGGGGGG